>NW_027105672.1:94467-103471 GCF_000696795.3 Halyomorpha halys | reverse complement strand
ATTATTTATATCGTAACGAAATCGATAAAAAATTCCGCTCAAAAAGTACAGAATAATGTTTGGTTATTTAAAGGTTATCGAATTTAAAAATAACTATATATCATTAACGATTTAGCCTTAAAGAAGGGAAGCGTGCCCGAAACGTCTATTGATTAGGGATTACAATATCGTTGAAGCTACAAGCATCTTCGCTACATATTTAAAAACTCTAAGGACATTATGTAAAGCAATTAAACGATAATTTATGTACATTACAAAAATCTATTTCCTTAAAATTAGTAAGTCACCTCTAGTATCCATTTTTATTTTCCCCTATCAATGCATCTTAACTTTTCAGATTTATTACATATAAGCACCCCTCATTTTGATTTCCAAGGGCTATTAAACGAAAACGGTGGCCGTTTTAAGATCGCATGCCTGCAAATCGATTTTTTTAGAACTTTTTGGATTTATAATGTATTTCAATTACATGTATTTCGGAGGTATAGAAAATGAATATAGTGTAGATTTACAGATAGCGCATCGATTTAATAAATCGATGAACCCATGCCGTTTACAAAGCATATACTCTACAATAATGTTCCTAAATATTTCGGTTCGCCTCTCTAAAGAGGAATTAAGGACAATATTTCACAGCTTTATGGATTAACGCTATAATTGAGTGATATAAATTAATTTTAGAAAATAACAATAATGAAGCAGTCCATCAAGAATTGAAAACCTAGTACAAGAGCCGGGAAGAAAAAGAGGCATTTTTTTCATCCCAATTTTTGATTCATTTAATGAAAACTATGTATAATTACTAGTCAAAACTTATGAGTCTGCCAAGTATAAGTAGGGGGAATAAAAAATGGCGGCTGTTTCATATGTTAAAAAAAATTAATTTTTCATATATATCATTAAAATTACAAACAATACTAGAAAGCCTAAGAGGACATTATTTAAAGCAGAGTACATTTTCTGAAATATTAGCTCTAATAGAGCTATTTACGTCCAATAGTTCTCGAGATATTGTTTTTTAAAAGAGCAATATTTCATAAAAATGTACTGAAAGATTAGTGGTTAGTGTATTTATTTTGAGAAATCTATATCTCAGGTACTATTAGCACTCAAATTAAAGTAATATTGTACTATTAAGTAATTTATGATTATTATCTTCGTACGAATAGTATTTTTCATGATATTTGCTAAAATAAATTGATTTATAGTTGTTCCAGACAATAAGTTGGATTTATGAAAAACTTTATTTCAGAAACCATAAGTTATACAGATGTTAGTCAGCACTTAAATTAAAGCTATTCACCATAAAATAGTTTATAACCTTTATCTTTGTATGAGTAGTAATTTTTATGATATTTGACAAAATGTTAGTTTCTTGTTGTTCGGATAAAATGTTAGATTTTTGAAAAAATACATGTCTAGAACCATAAGACGTATATATGTCTGCCAGCACTCAAAATAAAGGAAATTTAAGTTACTATAAAGTAGTTTAAGACACATACTTTCGTAAGGGTAGTAGTTTTAAAGATATTCACATATAAAATTAAATTTGGTACCTGAAAATTTGCCCGAACAACTATAAATCAGTTTATTTTACCAAATATCTTGAAAACTACTACTCCTGCGAAGATAAACTACTTTATAGCCTATTAATCTAGCATTAATTCGAGTGCTAATAGATATCTGTATGTTGAATGGTTTTTGAGATATCGATTTCTCAAAATAAATTCACTAACTACTGATCTTTCAATACATTCTGTTCAACATTTTTATGAAATGTTGCTTTTTAAAAAGCTATAATTCGAGAAGTATTAAACGTAAATAACTCTATTAGGACTCATATTTTAGCAAATTTACTCTTCTTTAAATGACGTTCTCTTAGGTTTTCTTTTGTTGTACCTACTTTTTACGATATAAAGCTCCGAATGAAAAATTGTTTTTTTTTATTATTTTGAAACAGCCACTATAATTTAATTCCCCTACCTATATTTGGCATCAATTTTGACTAGTAATTATACATAGTTTTCATTAAAGTAATCAAAAATTGGGGCGAGATAACTGCCTTTTTTCTCCTGTTGGGCTCTTGTACTATGAAATAAAAGTAAGTAGATGTACCCAAATAGGGTCTAAAATATGTGAAAATTAATATAAAAATGAGTAAATCAAAGGAAAGAAAAATTTACTAATCTAATATTCATTTACTTCGTTTATTTTTATATTAATTTTTTTTTTTTTTAATAATTTATTTATTGATATTTTCAACTGTATACACATATATACAACAAGCAAATTTGCTGTAGGTGACATAGTAACATGATAAAAACATGTGGAGAATCTACCCACTGATAGAACTCCAATAACATTTCTAGAGAAGAAGATCTCGAGGCCATCTTCTTTTCAGACCCCTAGGAGGATTATTAGGTAAGAAAGGATTATTAGGGAATGAAGGTTAGAAACAAGTGGATTTGGGAGGTTGAGAAGTTTATTATGGAAAGAACGGTATCTGGTTCTGGCCAAATCGGCAACATATGGAATATTGAGGTCCTGATGGATGACTTGATTTGTGACAAAGTAAGGAGCATTAAGGATTTTACGAAGGATTTTGGACTGTAAGGATTGGATTCTGGAGGAATTTGATGGTTTAGTGGAGCCCCAAAGCTCAACTCCGTATGTCCAGATAGGCCTTATAATAGTCATGTAGATCAGTCTTTTGTAATGGATTGGCAATTTTGACCGTTTCTCTAGTAAATGTTGCAATAGTCGGAATCTACGAGCAGCTTCTTGTCTTTTTAGTCTTGTATGAGGATTCCATGTCAGTCGTTTGTCGAGATGTAGTCCTAAGTAACGGATCTGTTCGACAGGAATAAGTGGGGTATTATTAAAGGATATTGTAGGGGAAGAGGTCATATATTAATTTTAATCATATTTAGCCAGCCACACCTTAGTTATCTATGTATCCAAACCAAATAAATTTACTATAATGTTTATGGTATAAAATAATGTATTGATAATCAAAGATTAAATGATAATGGGATTCTAAAATCAAATAATAAAAGGAGAAATAAATATTTTATCATGATAAAATAGACATTCCTGATAAATAATCATTATCTTCTCCACGAACCAAACTTACCAAAATTGATAAACCTAAAGAACCTTCACAAACTGTAAAAACTAAAAATATGAAAGTGATACAAAGTTCATAATCAAAGTTAAATGTAACTAAAAATTTTAGTAACTTTGTAAATTATATTAATTTTCACATAATTTTAGCCTCACCTTAGTTTACTTTTATTTCACGTTGTCTATTCACTTACTTTGTTACATTATTTTAGTTGTTAGTATCTTTTTTAGCCTTGAGGAAGCCCTGCAAAATGGGACGAAACGTTAGATCATAATAAATAGTTTGATTACTATCTGAGTTCTCTTGACCGCACCTGGACAATCTTCCTCTTACATACTACGCAATCAACGATCTTCCAATTAAATTTTTAATTGCTGAACAAAAAAATAAAAAAGATGAAGGGACACTGCGTGGTTATGAATAACTAATGCAAGTGACATTGCAATCGTAACTAATTATCCAATGAATAAAAATGATCTAACTTCATTGATATGCGTTAGATGAGAAGAAGAATTTGCACAATCATGACCTTGATAGATATACTTGTCAATAGTTATCCTTCTACCCAGCGCATGCCTCCGAGATAATTAATGCAAATATTCTATGCTCAACATTCTCAGTTTTATTTTTTAAATGTTCTTACTTTACTTACAACTTACAAGTATATTGATAATATTAATTACCAATTTACTTTTTGTATTAAAATATTACATGCAGTGTAGGACTCCAACGGGAGTCTTGGGCCGACATAGGAATAGGAAAAAAAAAAATATTACATCAACTATTATGTCGAAATGACCACTAAGTTTATTTTTATTTTTCTACAATGTAATAATATACATTACTTGACTTCAATATCAGGTACATAAATGATGAAAACCATACTGAAGTGATTAAGCCTAGAGGTTAACTTCTTAATTTAAACTATAAATCTTGGTTTTAGGATATAATAGTACAAGAGCCTGGTAGAAAAAATAAGTTATTTCACACCAATTTTACTTGGATGAACTAAACGAGAACTACGCATACTTTCTAGTTACAACTGACAAGTCTGACAAGTATAGTTTGGAAGAATAAAAGATGGTGCTTGTTCCAACATCTTAAAAAAAATTAATTTTTCATTAGCAGCTCCTTATCTCTAAAACTACAAAACATATTAGGAAACCTAATCAAACATCATTTGAAGTTTAGTAAATTTGCTAAAATATGTGCTTATTATGTTCAATTGCTCTCGAGATACAGTTTTTTTCTTATTTTTTTTTTATTAAATTTATTTATTGATATTTACAACTATACATTGAATAAATCATGTAAATTTGAGGAAATCATAATGGTATGGTACAAGCATGCAGAGAAACTACCCATTGGTAGCACTCTAAAAATATTTTTACAATATAAGGTCTCGAGGCCTTCTTCTCTTTTCAGACGCCTCGGAGGATTGTCCGGAATAAAAGAGGAAGCAAGATTAGAAACTTATGGGTTTGAGTGAATGGAAGGATTGATATGTGGTTCGGGCTAGATCGGTTACAAATGGAACATTAAGGTCTTTGTGGATGATTTTATTTGTGACAAAGTAGGAAGCATTTAGGATTTTACGAAGGATTTTGGATTGTAAGGATTGGATACGAGAGGAATTCGAAGGTTTAGTGGAGCCCCAAAGCTCAACTCCGTATGTCTAGATAGGCCTTATAGTTGTCATTTATATCAGTCTTTTGTAATGAATTGAAAGTTTGGACCGTTTGTCTAATAAGTGCAGTAATAGTCGAAATCGACGTGCGGTTTCCTGTCTTTTCAGTCTTGTGTGAGGATTCCAGGTTAATCGTTTGTCCAAATGTAGTACTAGGTAGCGTATCTGTTCAACAGGGGTAAGAGTAACATTATTAAATGAAACTTTAGGGCAGTCGGTACGTTTATGACGAAGGGTAAAGGTGATTTGATGGGATTTGTTGGAATTTAATTTAATCCTCCAATTACGATACCATTCTTCGAGGCCTCTGATATGGGATTGAAGATTTTTGGATGCAATTAAAAGGTTATTATTAACAGCGAGCACACATGTATCATCGGCATACGTGGTGAAGATAGTGTTAGGATTGGTTGGGATGTCTGCTGTATAGATTGTGTAGAGGGTGGGACCGAGGAAACTACCCTGAGGAACACCTGCGGACAGAAAGAAGAGGGATGAATAGGATACAGTTTTTTTAAGAATCAAAAGTTCCTGAATTATATAGAGAAAAATCAGTAGTTAGTGAATTTATTGTGGGAAATCTTTATCCGAGGAAGTATGGGGTAAATGGTCTATTAGCACTTAAATTGAAACTAGTCGAACGCACTGTAATAAAGTTTATCTTATGTTAGACATTTTATGTCATGAAAAAGTACTACATGCAATGTAGAGAAAGTAATGCATGATTAATAAATTTATTCTGTACTAAAAACATTAAAAGAATATTTAAGAAGCGTTTTAACTGTTTTATTCTGAAAGAACTAATTCTACGATACTTTACTTTAGTTTTAATTTATTTTTTTTAAATAGTATGAAAATCTTATTTTTTATAAATGAAGTATTATAGCTCAAGTGATAAAATAGTTCTCATGAAAGACCACTAAAAGTTAATAATAATAATAAATAAAATAAATTTACAAAATGTTGATTTCTAGATGTTCAACCAAAATTTTTGATTTATGAAAAACTATATCTCTAGAACTAATGGACGATTATTGATTATTCATTGATAAAAATTACAATCTGCCTCAACATGTTGGGCAATAAGTAATAGTGATAACTGATTCCATCCATACTAAAAAATAAAATAACATAAGAATAAAAATAAATGAAAAATATATAAATATAAAAAATACATAGAAAATAAATAAATGCTCTCTCTAAATACAAGAAATAATAAATAAATAAAATAGAATAATATAGTCCGTAATAAAGTCCTGAAATTCAGGTCGGAACGTCGGCATTAATAAATAGTTTTTGTTTATTTGCTGACCGCACCCCTCATAAATCCTTGACTGGTTCCTTTCTTATTTATGTCAATTTTAATAATTGACTAAATAACTGCATGTAATTTTTTTTCCTCCACTTACCGTTCTCGATTTCATTACATTTCATATAAACCTAGTAATATAATATAGTATTAATATATTATTAATCTCTGCCTAGCCCTTTAGTTATATTGTATTCTCATTTTTAGTCAAGTTGACTTCACACTTCTCATGTGGCTTAAAGAATTTATTAGCTATATATATAGATTAGTTGTAATTTTTTATCACTATTATTCTATTCATAAGTTGTATACCATGCATTCATTTGTTGTATTTGTATTATTCAATCAGTAGTTAAATTTTTCAAATTAATTATTTCAGTTTATGTTATATATTTTTAGTAGCATTTTGTTTTTGAGCCATATTATACGAACTAAATAATTAGTTTTGACTCTAGAAATAATTTTAAAATGGCATAGTTCTAGCTTATAAGCCATTTCAGCCTCGATAATGCCAGAATAATCAAAAGTATTATAAACAAAAATTTCGTTTTATGTTTATTATTTTCATGTTATTTTAGCAACAACTGTCGGACCACATTTTTCTAAATAAATAAAATAATGATGCTATGAGCTTAAAATAATATTTGTTTCTAGGTACAACAGTCTGCTCACTATTATGCTGAAAAATCTCTTCTTTGATGGTTCTTTGCTAACTTACTGCTCGGCTGCTAGATCAACTAATCTATAAAACTACTGGCATGAACTATTGTAATGAAAGTGATTTAGGTTCAGTAGAAACGTTATGCGTCATAGTAATCAATAGTAGGATCATTGATGGAAGTAACATCTGCTGGTTCACCCTCGCACGCGGAGGGGGGGCTCTCGAAATCGTTAAAGTCCACCGGCTGCTGCCGATGAGTCATCCCATCTAGGATTCTAAATTCATTCGGCCCATAGAGGGCATTTAAATTTGAATTTTAAAAACATTTCAGAACAAATAGCCGCGAAACTAATGCATCTTTCATGATATTTTCTGAACAAGACTCCTCACCGAGGAGTCTTACAATCACATGTAAACAAAAATACAACTTGCAGGAGAAACAAAAATACAACTTATCCTTTTTTTTTCTTCAATTAATTTAGGGTGGTTACTTAAGAATAGTTTTTCGTTGTTCATTTTAAGGAATTTTTTTGAAACACTTAAATTGTTTTCATTGAATTTTAATTGATAATTTTGAAGAGCTGATAGAACTATTGAGCGATTCTTGGGAAAAATACTTGTTATTTTTTTTAGTTTTTCGTTGTTCATTTTAAGGAATTTTTTTGAAACACTTAAATTGTTTTCATTGAATTTTAATTGATAATTTTGAAGAGCTGATTAAACTATTGAGCGGTTCTTGGGAAAAATAATTGTTATTTATAGACGTTTTCATATATATAATTTTTTTTTACTCGTATTTTCATTTTTTTATTACTCCATCCTTTATATACATCACTATTTCATTTTACTTTGTTTTGATTTCTAATTCCGATACATGCCGAAACTAAGCAATATTAAACAAAATCTGTTGTATGAATATCTGTCTGTACCCTCAGGATTGGATCTTAAACTTTTTTTTAAATATGTAACACAAAATCTTTTTCTTACAGCTGGATACATATCGTCTCAATTGGAGGTATAGTTTTTTTTTTCATATTATTAAATATGAAATGACGTTTTTGTTTTATTCTAACGGATGTAGTTAGGCCAGCTTGAGTATATTGTTTGTTATTAGTTTATATGAACGATCTTTAACTCACCATTTTTGTAAAATTACTACAATTGATTATTTATTTTATGTATTTCCCAAGCTAACTCTATTACGAAAGTAGTAGTACGGGGGCTGCCAATAAACAAATAATTATTATTATTATCATTATTAACTTTTAGTGGTCATACATGAGAACTATTTTATCACTTGAGCTATAATACTTCATTTATAAGAAATAAGATTTTCATACTATTTAAAAAAAATTAATTAAAACTAAAGTAAAGTATCGTAGAATTAGTTAAAGTATCTTTCAGAATAAAAAGTTTTAACACTGCTTAAATATTGTTTTAATGTTTTTAGTACAGAATAAATTTATTAATCATGCATTACTTTCTCTATATTTTTTTATGACATAATATGTTTCCATTGAATTTAAAATGTTAGTTTTGAAGAAAAATGATAAGATTGTAAGTAGATTTTTGAGAAAAACGCTTGTTAATTGTACAAACATTTTTCAATATATTTTTACTTTCACTTAAGTATATTTGGAATATATAGTAAGTATTTATTTTGATAAATTCTTAAAATAATAGTGATCTACTTACAAACAATTATGTATTTATTTTAATAGCTTTGATTATTAAATACTTTAATCCATTTGTTATTACCTTTTCATTAACAATATCTACCTTCACGAGGTTATAACTCTCTTATTAATAATTTCAAGTGCTCAACTTCTTAATATACAGTGGGAGTGTGTGGGTCAATAATAAGACACTACTAATTCCAAGGACCCGAGCTCGAATCCGGCTGTGGCAGATAATTATTTTCAGTTTTACTGTTTCCGTTAATCAGCCCTGTAGGTTCTGGAGCCCTGCCCCCCCCCCCAGCCTCATAAAGTGGGTCCCTTAATTGAGTACAGATCTGGCGGTCGAGTATGGTTCTGACCAAATCACCTCCTTGCGCAACCGTTCGTCTAGTAACAGTACTTCCTTACAAAATACTGCACAACTAAACCTTTATGGGTTGTAGCGGTACAGGCTTAATTTATTTTTTAAATATATTTCCTGCATCCCAAACTCTCCAGTCCCATATCACAATCCTCGAAGAATGGTGACGAAATTGGAGGATAA
>NW_027105672.1:93133-93812 GCF_000696795.3 Halyomorpha halys | reverse complement strand
AGTATCGTAGAATTAGTTAAAGTATCTTTCAGAATTCTCTCTAAATACAAGAAATAATAAATAAATAAAATAAAAAAAAAAATATATTTCCAGATCAGATAATTATCGGAATTGGAGAAAAGAAAATCCAGATTAATATATTCATATTAATTTATCTTTACTTTGTATCAATCACGGAAATAACTTTAAATGTTTTATTTCTAATTAATATTATGAAAAAATATTATATATACAGTTGTTTCGTCAAATAAAGTGAACGAAAATAATGTTTTCATTTCTAAAATTTTTATGTCCGACGTTTCGCCCCACTTTGCAGGTCTTCATCAGGGCTGATCAAATCGATAGGTTAAACAGACATAGACAATCGATTGTCTACTATTAATCGATTGTCTACTATTAAGATTGTGTATGTCTGTTTAACCTATCGATTTGAACAAGCCCTGATGAAGCTCTGCAAAGTGAGGCGAAACGTTGGACATTAAATAGTTAAAAACTATTTGTTCTTTTTTTTTACCGCATCCCTGACCATGTTCTTATATTTAACTAAAAATTTTATATTTTTTACTTAGTTATCTTTTCTGTGA
This sequence comes from Halyomorpha halys, assembly GCF_000696795.3. Taxonomy (NCBI): domain Eukaryota; kingdom Metazoa; phylum Arthropoda; class Insecta; order Hemiptera; family Pentatomidae; genus Halyomorpha; species Halyomorpha halys. Next base: position 93,228 of record NW_027105672.1, on the reverse strand, counting down.
TTATATTCCATTAAGTAAATTTAATGGCATGTATACATTGGATATTTTGTTTTTTATTTTATTTTATCACTTGAGCTATAATACTTCATTTATAA
>NW_027105672.1:89943-91284 GCF_000696795.3 Halyomorpha halys | reverse complement strand
ATATATTAATTTCAATATAGTTTGTTGATTTTCTGTTACTTCTATTTGCTACTTAAGTATCTTTCTTATATTTTCTTGTATGTCTATCACTATTCTATCCATTATTCTGATAAAGGCACATTGGGTTAAAACCAAAATATGAAAGGGAAAAAGAAGGAAAGGAAAAAGAGAAAAAGGGGAAAAGATGGAAAAGGAGGGGAAAAAGAGAAAAAGGTAAAAAAAAAGCAGAAAAAAAAGAAAAGAACCAAAGAGATGGAAAAAAAGTAATTTTGTTTTTTGCATTTTGTTTTTGACTGGCGTCAAAACAGCCCTGACGAAGCCCTGCAACGTGGGGCGAAACGTTGGCTTAATAAAATAGTATAATTCTACTATTTGAGTTTTTTTTACCGCACCCGGACCATATTCCATTAAAAAAAAAAGTAATGTTTTAATGTTGTACACTACTAATTATACGGAATAATCCTTGTTTTCTACCGTGCCTCTTGTAGATAACTCTTCTCAAAGCTCATCTTTTAAAAAGATAATCGCTATTGATTAATGATCTAATATACTATCTTGAGACTGTAATATTACAATACAAAAATGTAATTTCGTTAAAAGATTTCCTTATCTCAATCCAGATACTATGAGATTAGTGAGAAAAAACATTTTTATCAGTAATGTATAAAACAAGCAATTATTTATTTCTTGACATTTACATCTGTATTTTGCATGAAAATACATCACGTAAATGTGATGTTAGATTACAATGATATGATCCAGACTTGTAGAGAAACTACTCACTACACTCTACTAACATTTCTATATAAGAAGGTCTCTAAGCCATACTCTTTTCAGGCACCACCGAGAATTGTCTGAAATAGAAGAGGAAGCAAGGTTAGAAACTCGTAGGTTTGGGCGGTTAGGGAGTTTATAAAGGAAGAATTGATATCTGGTGATCGGTTACATATGGAATATTAAGGTCTTTATGGGTGATTTTATTTGGGACAAAGCAAGTAGCATTGAAGATTTTACTAAGGATTTGGAATTGTAAGGATTGGATACGAGAGGAATTCAAAGGTTTAGTGGAGCCTCAAAGCTCAACGCCGAATGTTCATATAGGCCTTATCATAGTCGTGTAGATCAGACATACGTAGTTTATTGGAAGCTTTTGAGCTGTTTGTCTAGTAAGTGTTGTAACAGGCTGAATAGACGTGGAGTTTCTGTCTTTTCTGTCTTGTGTGAGAGATGAAGTTGTACTGACTAGGCTGAGACAAGGTCACACGAGGCTCACCCACTGCTATCTTATATCAAAAGAAACACCTCCGAATTGCCAGTATTGCAATAACAATTTAACAATAA
>NW_027105672.1:79157-88608 GCF_000696795.3 Halyomorpha halys | reverse complement strand
TTTTACTATTTTGACACCTATATTAACTGTCACTCAGACAATCTTCCTCTAATCTACTTCATACGGTCAACTATCTTCTTCCAATATGAATAAATTCCACTTGTTACTAACCTGGCATTTCTTCCAATACCTAATAAACCTCCTAGGCGTCTGAAAAGAAGATGGCCTCGAGATCTTCTCCTTTAGAAATGTTTTTGGAGTTCTATCAATGGATAGATTCTCCACATGTTTGCATCATGTCATAATTTCATTTACAAAAAATTTACTTGATGTGTATATATGCATACAGTTGTAAATAACAATAAATAAATTATTAAAAAAAAAACAATTGTGCTTTACTGAAGATGTCCAAGTTTGATACATCAACAATTAACCAATATATTAACAAGGCTACGGAGGGAACACATACTTCATTAAATCTTCAATTTTGTGAAACTAGATCGAAAAATATTAGAAATATAACAATATAAACAAATATTTTATATAATTCAAACTAGTTTTTATATTATTGTTTCCTACTTTTGCTTTGCGTGCATTCAAAGGTTATTGTATGCCAACCAAAAACATTTTTTTTTTCGTTTTTATTTGTAACATTGCCGACTCTACTAAATGAGTTGGAATGTATAATAAAAAAAATAGACCCTTCAGGTGAAGTACTGTAATTTGGCGTCACTTGAATTCAACCGTAGGTAACTTGGAACCCCGTAAAATCGGTTTTAAATTACCCCTTGGTCTCTTATTATGAAAATGTGGACATGATTCACAATCGCTACACAGCAGCACAGGTAGCACTAGCAATAGGCCTGAGGTACTTTACCACATTCCCTCTTACTCACAGTGTGGATCCAAATAACCCCCTAGGTTCAGGATGATTTGGGGTATAACAATATAACAGTAGTCCACATTTATTTTATTTTTGAAAAAGTAAGTTAAATTTGGTTTAACAGTCTTAACTTCTTAAAGTTTTTTGATGAATACATTTTTTTAAAATTTATTTATTGACATTTAAAACTGTACATAAAATTCAACAAGTAAATTTGAAGTAAGACCATAATGGTATGATACAGGCATGTAGAGAAAATACCCATTGGTAGCACTCTAAAAACATTTTTATAATATAAGGTTTCGAGGCCATATGCTTTTCAGGCGCCTCGGAAGATTTTCAGGAATGAAAGAGGAAGCAAGGTTAAAAACTAATGATTTTGAGTAGTTAGGGAGTTTATAATGGAAGGATTGATATCTGGTCCTGGCCAGATCGGTAACATAAGGAATATTAAGATTTTTATGTATGATTTTATTTGTGACAAAGTAGTATTGAGGATGTTACGAAGGATTTTGGATTGTAAGGATTGAATACGAGAGGAATTCCAAGGTTTAGTGGAGCCCCGAAGCTCAACTCCATATGTCCAGATTGGCCAGTCATGTAGATCAGTCTTTTATAATGTGTTGGAAGTTTAGACCGTTTGTCTAGTAAGTGTTGTAATAGTCGGAATCGAGGAGCAGTTTCCTATTTTTCAGTCTTGTATGAGGATTCCAAGTTAGTGTATGATCCAGATGTTGTCATAGGTAATGGATCTGTTCGACAGATTTAACGGGGAAATTATTAATGTATATCGTGGGGCAGAAAGGGGTTTTCTTCAAGATTGGTGATGTGGAATTGGACGGTTTAGGATACAATGGAAAGGTCATTTATTCACTGATAATAGACATGTGTCATCGGCATGCGTGGTGAGGATAGTGTTAGGATAGGTTGGGATGTCAACAGTAAAAACTGTACAAAGGATAGGACCAAGGATACTACCCTGTGATACGCCAGAAGATTAGGGAAAGAGGGAATATGTGCTGTTGTGATTTACTTTAAATAATGTCAGAGAGATAGGAACGGCTAATGGGGAAGTATAAATGGGAAGGAATTTACGGATCTTGTATAGCCCGCATGCCAAACTCGATTAAAAGCCAGATTTAATTTAAGCACTTTTTCAGAATTGACCTCTCAAAAATGTTTAAAAATATATGATAGAATTGAAATTCAAAGATATGTTCTCATATAGAATATTTATAATAATAAATAAACTTCTATTGTATACATATAATCTTTTTTTCATTGTCTTTGTCAATAAAATGGCGTTTTGTACTATCTACTATCAAATGATAAGTGGTACTCGGATCATATAATTTTGTAGCAATTATACAAAACTACACCTCAAACTTAAGAAGTGATAAGATTATTATAGGAAGAATTTAGCACGAATACCTCTAATTTATTTCGACATTATTTCCTGTGTTTTTATTGATTGTTATTAATGTGAGTTGGAAGTTAACTTCCGGAAAAAGGACCCAGGTGCAGGTAGATCGGGGTCAAGGAAACGGCTCTGTTAATTAGTTAGATCTTCGATGGAACGATAAGCCTCTTCAAGCTACCTGTTTAGTTTTTTTTTTCTATTTAGTACAAAATAAATATATATAGTGAAACATCCATATAACGGAAACCGGTGGGAATGTAATTTTTCCTTTATATAAAACTGTCCGTTAAGAAGGGGTAGAGAATGTCATCACTAAGTGGTTTATTTAGTGATGTTTCCCAAATACATTGGGTTGGTACAATACACAGTATACCAATCAATCTATGATCGGACATTTATGCAATATATAAATTCACATGATATAACAATATTTTTTTTCACCTATCTTTTTCTATTACAATCAATACTCGTTTACACACTGAATACAATATTTTAAAATTTTTTTTCTATTTAACATGATTAATATTTTATTTCATTTGATTGACAAATTTATTTCCTTTGAACCGCTATCCAAGTTCGATCCGCTAAACAAATTAAACGAATTTATCATTAAACACCAATGTAAAATCAAATCAAAGACATAATAGCCACAGCAGTAGGCCAGTTTAGAAAAAAACAAATAAATAAATTAAAAAAATAAAACTAATATATAAATTTAAAAAAAGAACAAAAAAATTAAATAATAAAATTATTTACTCATCGTTTCTTAAGCTGTGATACCTCGTAAATACGAGGAAAAATACATATATCTCACATTATGTTTTAAAATATATTTATTGCATCCGAAACTCACCAGTCCCATATCACATTCCTCGAAGAATGGTGTCGAAATTGGAGGATAAAATAAATCCCAACAAATCACATTTACTCTTCCTCGTAAACCTGCCGACTGCCCTACAGTATACTTTAATAATGTGGCTCTTACCCCTGTAGAACAGATTCGTTATCTTGGACTACATCTTGACAAACGACTAACCTGGAATCCTCACACAAGACTGAAAAGACAGGAAACTGCAAGCAGATTCCGACTATTACAGCACTTACTAGACAAACAGCTTAAAGCTTCCAATCAACTACGTATGTCTAATCTACATGACAATAATAAGGCCCATCTGGACATAACGGAGTTGAGCTTTGGGGCTCCACTAAACCTTCGAATTCCTCTCGTATTCAATCCTTACAATCCAAAATCCTTCGTAAAATCCTCAATGCTCCTTACTTTGTCACAAATCAAATCATCCATCAGGACCTCAATGTCCCCTATGTTGCCGATTTGGCCAGAACCAGTTATCAATCCTTCCATAATAAACTTCCCAACCACCCAAACCAACTCGTTTCTATCCTGGCTTCTCCTTCACTACCTAATAATCCTCCTAGGCGTCTGAAAAGAAGATGCCCTCGAGATCTTCTCCTTTAGAAATGTTTTTGGAGTTCTATCAATGGGTAGATTCTCCACATGTTTTTATCATGTCATAATGTCACTTACAGCAATTTTACTTGATGTGTATATATGTATACAGTTGTAAATATCAATAAATAAATTATTAAAAAAAAAATTATTTATTATTATTTTGAGAAACTAGTATTGAAATGAACGATACGAACCCAATACTCGCAGTCTTTCCTCTAAATTTGTAACAAATGGATTTCAAAATTTTCGTCGTATCGACCAGAAAATATTTGTTGTATTTTTACTACAGATATAATTCTCAATAAATAAATTTAGACGACACAACTATAATCCTAGAGAAAAAAATTGAGGTCCTGCGTGGGCTTTAACATGAAGTCTTCAGAGAACCTTCCACAGTACACCCACTCTTCTATTATATTCGATACTAAATCTAAGATTTATGTTTTTTTGTTCAAGGTTTTTAACAATATAAACCATAAGAATAAAAGAAAGCCGACCAAATCCATTAAAATAGCTATGTTACACCAAGCTTTCGTCAAAAATTGGAAGTTGTTTGTTATGATACTACACTATTCATTTATACATATATGAGTAGATGAGAATAACATTATTTATAGACATACGTTGAGAACAATAATTATAATGAATTTGTTACTTTTTATTTATAAATTCGTTTAAATTTTATTGTGTTACTTGTCGTCCTTTAAATTAAAAGAATAATGTTGTAGCTTACAAAATTTTTATTCAAGTGGTAACGTGTGTGACATGCTCTTGCTGTGTCATAGTTAAGCTGTGGTTAAACATTTGACAGGGGGTCCGCATTCCAATCCTGTACCCTGGTTTTTCAATGCTTGTGGAAGTTTCTTCTCTGGGCATTGAGAATCAGAGTGAAATGGAAAAGTTAACTGTAGCAATTTATACAGAGATTTATATATACATATATATATTATAAATAGACAAGTATTTAAACTTACACTGTCTTCTGTTTTCCGATTTCGGAGAGGAACACATGTCGCAATGAAACACATTTGATTGGCTGGTTGTTTAATTATAATAGCACAAAACATAGTCAATGGTGCCAGGAATAGTTATTAAATAAATTTAAAGGAAAAAAAAATATGGTTCCAGGTATTTTTTTGAAAACACCTAATATTTTCATTTATCTAATTGATATATTTATTTCACTAACATATCGGGTCACTTTTTGTATCAGCTTTTTAACAATATTTTTAATATATTTTGCTATACAGATATCGAATTTTAATTCTCTGTTTGTGGTTATTTTTTTCATTTTCTAATATCAAGTCATCTATATATTTTTTTTTAATTATTATTGAAAAAATAAATAAATGGAATAGAGATGAAATATAATAAAGAATAATGAATAAAACAATAAAAATTTATATATATAAATATTTTAATGAAGTCATTCGTAACAGTAACGGTTCGCTAGGGTATCGTTAGATTTGCTTGTAGGTATCTAGCTTGACAAAAAAAAGGATATCTTATTACTACTATTCTATACGGAAAAAGAGTTACTGCTTGGGATTCCATTCTTTTTTTTTTCCTTAACTTTCTGTGGTAGGATGGGCATACTTCAAAAATGTGGAGATATTGTCAAAGTTTTTTTACATCGGCAATATAGGGGTAATTTTTTTGACATTGTGTGAGGATGGGTCAATCTTAAATGTACAATTCTAGAACTTGTGTTCTGTCAAACAATCAACACCAGAAACTTCACACATCTCTTTGTGAGCCTCAGCAGCTTTCTTACCTTTGTGAAAATGAATGAAGTGAAATGTAATTAAAATAATTATTTTTGTACTCCATGTTAAAACAGACCGTAAGCTGACAGCTGTAAGCGGTTACACGGAGTATGATTTTATAGTAACCCAAAGGTTTCCTCTACCAAATCTGAAAAGAAAAAAATTCAAACATTGAAAAAACGAAAGAAAATTAAACAAACACGAGATAATCTACTAGTCCAAAACCAAAATTGATTTAATGCCAAACCCATACATTTCGTGGCGTATATAAACCGCTGGCCTGGTTTCCAAGCGTATACGCCACAATACCAAAATAATGAAGCTTTCTGTTTATTATGAATTGGAAGAGACATTGTACAAGATTCTTACTCTTCGGTGTCTCATATAGAAGAAAGCATCAGTTGGAATGTTATAGCAAGGGTCTTCGAGATTCAATCCTACATTTTGAATGTTAAATGTTATACTGCTTGGCCATGTACAAGCCTCTTTAAAATGGGAGAAATGGTCATTTTGGTTTTATTTTTTAATTATAAGGAGTATTCAGAGTATTCACAGTGGGATGAAGCGTCTCCATGAATATAATATATTTATTAAGGCATTTCAAATTTATTTATATGTGTCACTAATACTAACATTATATATTTTATTATAGAGGTTAACATCTGTCCTTCTGCCCTTCCAATTCTGACCGTTACTCAACGGATGTTTCGGACCATATGGGTTGTGCTTTTGGCAGCCCGGTGTTAGGCGTCATTTGGGGTAAGGATTGGTACAAAGGGTTTCATCCTGCTATAGATAGGTGTATTGATTATACATTTATGGTGAAATATGGTAGTAAGAGGAAAAGGAGACGATTCACAGTGTTATTATTGAAATAATTATTAATGTAACTAAAAATATAATTTAAATTTAGTCAAACAATTATATCTTTTGCCCGAATGTAAGTGAAAAACTCTTTAATATTTTTATCAGTAATATAAGTTTTTAAAAATAAATCTTTTGTAAAGTATTAAATTATATATTGTAGATAAAAAAGCCCCGATGAAAAAATGACCTCAGTAAATAAGCAGAATTAAAAATAAATAATTCTATTCCTAATTTTTTTCACTAAATATAATATTTTTATTTTAATTATAAACTAATAACTTTTTTTAAATGAGCAGATAAACAATATGTTCATTGTAGTAAATACTGTATTAGAAACCGTGAGGAGGGCCCAATGTGATTCAATGTTATATAACGAAAATGTGACATGCAGGAAGATTTTCCATTAGGAACACGAAAGAAAGATTTAAGATGTAGAAACTTCGTCTAGCATCTACAGTGTAGCCCGATACGAAAATTTGAAATTAATTTGATTATTTTAGATGTATCAAAACGATTGTTTCTATCGAATGATTCACTCCTTCCTCTACTTCACACCATATAGGTACATTGGACGTCACCTAAAAAGATCCAATGAGTCATTCACGGAGCGTGGAAGAATGATTCGATGAATCATTTAAGATGACATTTACACCCAGAACTGAAGAGAAACAAGTGATCCATTCCAGTGAATTATAACTCATTTCAGGATTGCTATATCCTAATCTTGGGCATATCCCATAGTTACTATATTTTTTTCAAGATTTTCATGTAATTCACAGATTTTTTTATTTCCCAGATTTTCAATATCTATATATAACAACGTAGGAATGTTTATTCAACAGAGCGTGGGAATGTACATGACAGAGAAGTTTATAATGGAAAATAATTGGGTTCCTTTGACTTCATGCATTGAATTGAATTAGCTAAAAAAAAAAAAAAATTTGTTGTACATGATCTAAACAGAATGTTTACTCCCGCATTGATGAAGCCATCAAAGAGTTTTATACAGGAAGAAAGTATGGGTTAGTTTTGCAGTCGTATCATTACTTCATGTTTGAGTTGGCAATCAAGTAGTAAATGGAGTTATTAAATGTGCAAAACAGTTTTTAGTGCCAATTGAGGAACAATGCCAGAACACAATGGAGAAGAAAATAGTTAATTTTTTTAAACTTATAACATGCTATATGAATACCATAATTTAAATTAATCTATATTTAACTTTGTTATTTTTTATTATTATTATAATTTTCCTATTTCTTTCTAAATATATTTTCTATCCTAACTCAAAAACCTAATTTATCCTTTAACAAATTTAAAATACATTTTTTCTTCAAATGAATTGCTAAAATTTTAAATATAGTAAAATATATATATATTATACCAGCCTTCTCTAACCCTAATGTGCGTATTTTTATAGATTTTTTAACTATTTGTTTAGCGGTCTCTGGACAAACGACTGACATGGAATCCTCATACAAGACTTAAATGACAGGAAACTGCTCGTCGATTCCGACTATTACATTTACGGTCTAAACTTCCAATCCATTACAAAAGACTGATCTAAATGTCTATTACTAGGCCTCTCTGGACATACGGAGTTGAGCTTTGGGCTCCACTAACCCATCAAATTCCTCCCGAATCCAATCCTTATAGTCCAAAATCCTTAATGCTCCTTACTTTGTCACAAATCAAGTCATCCATCAGGACCTCAATGTCCCATCTGTTTGCCCAATGTCTCGATTTGGCCAGAACCGGATACCATTCCTGCCATGATAAACTTGCCAACAACCCAAATTCACTTGTTTCTAACCTGGCTTCTCCTTCATTGCCTAATAATTCTCCTAGGCGTCTGAAAAGAAGATGGCCTCGAGATCTTCTCCTTTCTCTAGAAATGTTACTGGAGTTCTATTAATGGGTAGATTCTCCACATGTTTGTATTATGCCACTATGTCACCTACAACAAATTTACTTGTTGTATATATTTTTATACCGGTTTAAATAACGATAAATAAATTTTAAAAAAACAAAAAAAACTAGTCAGTTTTTAAATCACTTTCATATACAATTTCTGTTTGAAATTTTTTCAACTTTTGTTCTATGATTCATAATTAATTAACTTTTAAATATCACTTGAAGAATCGAGGGTCTCTTGAGTCTCAAAGTTCAGGAAAAGTATTTTTATTCTCATTCGTTAGTACGGTCCTGTGATTTAGTATCGGTCCCTGAAGATTCAATTAATTTTATCCCAAGGATTGAAGAACATGTAGAATACAGACATAAGTTGTTGAATGAAGAGCTAGCAGATAATAGGCGGATGTATGCAGTTGGCAAACATTGGCAATGGCCACACGTGCTCCTCTCAGTGCATTACTTTTGGCCTAAGTGGGCAATGAATGCCAAGTGAGCCTAGACTCTTGGTATTCGGGAGAAGGTGCTGTGGATGCAACAACTGGATGGTGCAATGCTTGCATCTGTGATGGAGGGGCAGCTGTGGACAGACCTGCTGCAGAAATCAAGGACGCTTGTAGGCTCTTTGCTTCTTCTCACACTCCACTTTAGTTTAGAACTAGAAGTGATCCATATATTTGTATAAATTTTATCCAATAAATCAATTCATTATAAGTACCAAATTTTACTGGTTAGTCACAGATCACAACGAAAGCTGTGATTACCATTATGTTGAAAACAAACACACTCGCAAAATTTATAGTTTCTTTTTTTTGTTTTTTTAAGACTTAGAACTACAAGGCGTTGATTCAGTTGGTAAAACTTACACAAACTAAGGTTTAGAACTTAAAAATTAACTAGGACAAGCCTGTGATTTGATTCATAAAAATAATATCGAAAAATAGAATATAAATACAAGTATTTTTAATTTTACGATTTTTTTGTTTACAAAGAACAAGATCATTTTCTTATGATCCTCCCTCACTGACAGTGAAACCCAAAGAGATATTAAAATTTGGGCTTGCGACAATTAAAGAAATATTCTTTTAGTACAATTTTCTCTTTGTTTTAAGTTTGCATTACAAAACTTATAATTGTAATATTTCGCATGTGCCTTTTTATGTTCTGACGGATAGTTTGTTTTTAATTTTGAATAA
>NW_027105672.1:77193-78802 GCF_000696795.3 Halyomorpha halys | reverse complement strand
GGAAGCAAGGTTAGAAACTAGTGGGTTTGGGTGGTTAGGGAGTTTATTATGGAAGGAATAATATCGGTTTCGGGCTAGATCGGTTACATAAGGAACAGTGAGGCCTTTATGGATGGTTTTATTAGTAACAAAATAAGGAGCATTGAGGATTTTACGAAGGATTTTGGATTGTAAAGATTGGATACGAGAGGAATTTTTTGAAAGTCAAATAAGATTTATTTTATGAAATGTAGATATATATTTCTATGTTTTATTAAAATGCTATCTGATTTCTTTATTTCGTGGAAGGATTTTGTTAATATTCCAGAGAAGGGGGTTTTGGGCTTCAGAAATCGATATATGTAATTCTTGTTTTCAGAAAAACTATATAACCTTCCCATTCAACCAATTATGTTTTATAGTGATATATCAAGAATATTTGCTGATAAAATAAATTTTATTTTTTTTTTAATATTATCATTAGTTAAGTTTAATACTTGAGTAACTTGGTAAATTGAAATTAACCAATTAATAAATTAGAATGTATATAAGTTACATATTTAGGTTAGTTGTTTAACGTCTCGAGTCATTTTAATTTTAGGGGATTTGTCCTGTTCTTAAAATATTACATTACCAATAGTCCTGACAATGAGAGTAACAAAATGTATTATTTACATATATTGCTCTAATTTTTAATTGTACTAATTTTCTAGTATAGTTTTCATCAAAGTTTTCTTATATATTGGGCTGTAATCATTTTATTTATTTAAAAGGGGTTTCCCTGATTCATCCATCACTTATAATTTTCAAATTAATTTCGAAACATAAGAAGAAGCAGATCAAAGGAAAAACTTTAATGAAAAAGGGAAGGGCTTGTTATTAAATCCAACTAAAAATCTACGACAATTCGTTCCAGCTAAATCTCATTAAATAAATATATACATTTAAAATAAGCAATTCTCTATTTACTATTTTTTTTTAATTTATTATTTCTTTGATTTTTACTATTATATGAAATTAAATAAATACTTTCGAGACAATGAAGGGATAGTAATAGTGATTAAACCGAAAAAGAGATCAGCAAATTATCTTTCAAATTTTATTCTTTTCCTCAATTTGTTTTGTTGAAAACTCATGTAGTTAAAAAATATTTATATATTTCATTAGTCATACCCTTGGAAACCCAAAATCATTTAAATAGTAAGGCAATCAATGGTGTGATAATATAAATATATTTTTTATTAAAACGCTAATGAGTAGTAATAAGAAAAGTTGTTTATTTAGTACTCGACGACGGCATTGGGGATGACTCAGGGGTGCGCTGGGGCCCCACTAGATCACGCAACACAGGGTTAGCCAATGGAGCAATAGCTTTATTTATATTTTTATTTTAATTAATTTACATTATGTTACTATGATTTGTTTAAATAGTTTTAATTCGATGATTATTTAAAACTAGAGATCGGATTTTCGTGCTATTTCATCTTTTGGTCCCTTAGTCCGAATCCCTCCAAACCTCGACAGAAATTCGAATCGTAGAAGATGCATTCAAATAACACTAATTTTTGTTATCTATGTTAATCTCCACATAATTACATGTTTTTTTCATTTTGGGTAAAATTCAACGTTA
>NW_027105672.1:70709-71533 GCF_000696795.3 Halyomorpha halys | reverse complement strand
TATATATATATATCTGTATGTATGTGTGTAATACATACATATGGGCTGAAGTGTGCTCCCTCCTTGGTAAAATCCTGCCTACGCCCATGCAAGAATTGGTTTTTTGAAATCAAGAAACTTTAATTTCAGTTGAAAACTTAAATTCTAAATTTTTTACTGTCATAATAAGTAAACAAAAAAATACAATTAGAATGCTTGAAGTAGTTTTGACTCGTTTATGAAGTTCCATGGGTGACTCTGCACATACGCGAGTTGGACTTTTTTATCTCCTCTTATTTCGTTAGCACAGAAAGCTTGGCAATGGGGAATGGACGATATCTTAACAGCTCTATATACAATACCTTGGGTACCAATTATTTAATTTTTTTTTCATCATTTAATGAAATATCACAGATAACATGAACAACGCTGCTTTGTTAATTAAAACAAAAAAATGTTAAATTTCATTTTACTAAGACGATTTATAACATGTAGTTGAAGTTATTTCACCAATTAGATATCTTTAAATGGCTCCACGTAACCGATAGTTGTAGCAAATTGAACTGCAATGAAAAAAGTTTTTGCATAATAATACATTCAGTAAAATTGATCTCAGTTATAATGGAGTGATACAAGCGTGTAGAGAGACTACCTATTTGCGGCACTCTAATGACGTTTATACATTAGCAGGTTTTTTCAACATTAGCTGTCATCTTTGTTTCAATATAACAGCCCTGCAAAGTGGGGCTAAGCGTTGGTTAACAATAAATATTTTTCTTCTACTATTGGTTCTAGTATAATATTCTACTATTGGTTCTAGTATAATATTCTACTATTGGTTCTAG
>NW_027105672.1:68618-70659 GCF_000696795.3 Halyomorpha halys | reverse complement strand
TCGTGAGTCAACTCTGTGGGATGGGGCCGTAGCTCAGTGGGCACAGTCTTACCATTCTGAGATCTATTGGTGGTTCCGGTTCGAATCCGGTCTGGAACGTTGTATTTTTTTCATTGAGTGGCGGCCCCATAAAATGAAAAACTTCGACCCCCAACCATTATGAAAATAATGGTAATACAAATAAATGAATTTATACCTGGCCTTATGGAAAACTCCAATACCATTAAAATATTTTTAAAAAAATAATAATAAAATAAAAGAACTTCATTTCATGTGCAAACATCATAAAAACTACTACTAATACGAAGATGAGTGTCATAAACTACTAGTACGTTAAACTAGCTTTATTTTGAGTGCTAGCAGGCCACTTCTGAGATATATTCTTTTATATAAATCAAATATTTTGTCCAAACAACTACAAATCAATTTTATCTGAATTGATTTTGTCAAATATTATAAAAACTACTCCTACTACAATAATAAACGTCATAAATTACTTTATAGTATGTTGAACTAGCTTTAATTTGTGTGCTAATAGACATCTGTAAGTCGAATTGTTTTTAGATATAGTTTTTTCAAATCAAATCCACTAACTAGTGGTTTTTCAGTGCATTTTTTATGAATTTCAATTTAAAACGCTATATTTCGGGAAATATAGAACATTAATTGCTTTATTAGGGTTCATATTTTAGCAAATTTACTCTTCTTTTAATTATGTTCTCTTATGTTCTTGTGTTTTTGGTAGTTTTCATGATACAGAGTTCAGAGTGAAATTTATTTTAACATTTTAAAACAGCTGCCATTTTTATTTCCCCTATCTATACTTGGTAGACTCGTCAATTTTGGTTAGTAATTATACATAGTTTTCATTGAAGTAATCAAAAATTGGAGTGAAATAACTGACTTTTTTTCACCCCGGCTCTTGTACTAGAGATGAGAGTGTTAAGATTCAGGTTTCGGGATCGCTGAAAAGTAAATATTAATTGCCCCAGGTGGGGATCGAACCCATTACGTTCTGAACCGCTTTAAGATTACGCCCCAACCCGCACGGCCCTCACGTTAGAGGAATCATTTTTTGAAAAAATAAGCATTTAAGCTCCCTCAGACTATATCAATCAGAATAAGACCAAACTGTCATTAATAATCACTTAATTGTAATTAATTGGTAAGTAATAATTAAATTGAAATCGTATGAGCCGTTTCGGAAAAAAAATTGTAAAATCTATTTTACATAGCGATATTTTAGTCAGTCGATTTTAGCATAAAATATTTAACATCCCAGGCATATATCTCATATAAATAAATAATTTCAGTTTTGTTTTTGAGTTCGTATATAAACACACACAAAAAAATAAAATAGTGGACTTATTTAATGATGATTTCTTTCTGGAAAAATTCTATAATTAGTAAGGTAAAATTGCTGAGTTGTTGATCTTCACGGATCACAAGATCACAACACCTTCAAAGGGACAAGATATGCTTTGGTGAATAATGTTAAGATTCAATGAGCGCAATTATTCGTCATATACATCTAATAATAATGGGGGAAAAAATAAAAAATAACCTTTTTTAGATTCCATTCTTCCTATTATAACTTTTTTACAGTTTTAGTAATCTCAGAATGTTTTTTTTTTTTTTAAATAAATTAAAGAAGGCATCGTAGAAGAGGTGGTTAATATTTTTGCTAGCAATCCCAGAGGGCTGATGCTCTCATAATAATCCTCTTCATCAACTTATATTTTTGCATTTATTGAGTGTATTGTATTTATTTATGTACAATAATTAAGAGTATACTGGATTTTCAATATATTATTGTGATTATATATAAGTTATGATAGGATAAGGCACTGTGTCCGCCTTAATACTCCCTACCATTGTAAATAAACATCTAAAATGATTTTAAGGAGCAATAACTTCAAAAATACAGTAGTGTTATTTCAGTCTAATTGCGTGTTGTTACTCTGCCCTGAACCTTGTTTTTTTTTTGTTTTTTCGTTACAGTTCCGACAACTCGTAAGTGGTGCCGAAACCTGATTTTTTT
>NW_027105672.1:57072-62728 GCF_000696795.3 Halyomorpha halys | reverse complement strand
TATTTATTGATATTTACAACTGTATAAAAAAATACAACCAGTAAATTTGATCATAATGACATAATGATATGATACAGGATGTAGAGAAACTACCCATTTGTAGAACTCTAAAAACAGTTTACAATATAAGGCCATCTTCTTTTCAAGCACCTGGGTGGTTTGTCAGTAAGGGAAGAGGAAGCAAAGTTAGAAATTTGTAGGATTGGGTGGTTAGGGAGTTTATAATGGAAGGAATAATATCTGGTTTGGGCTAGATCGTTTACATATGGAACATTAAGGTCTTTCAGTATGATTTTATTTGTGACAATGTAAGGAGTATTGAGGATTATGGATTGTAAGGATTGGATACAAGAGGAATTATAAGGTTTAGTGGAGTCCCAAAGATCTAGGGTGCAGTACTTTGTAAGGAATTACTTTCACTAGACCATGGAGATGATTTCGTCAGAATCACGCTCGCCTGTCTGATTTTTACGCATTTAAGGGTGCCCACCACAGGCCCACCAGGTTAACTCACGGCTAGAGTGGAAAAGGAAATAATTCTATTCCTCAGCCGGATTCGAACCCGAGTACTTGGAGTTGGAATCAGTGTCTTACCACTGAGCTACTTATTCCTGATATGATGATCAGTCATTCAAAACTGATAAATACGTTGAGGGTTTTAAACCAATAAATTTCACATTGTAATTTATGACCTAAACTGCATAATATTTCCTCTAATCTAATGATAATATCCATACCATAGCTCTACGGTCCATTAAGCTTATGAAATTGAGATCGATAAATTATTGGTGGAACCTGAATTGAAGATGGAAAGTATAGGGTGCAGGCAATTCAAATTAATGCCTTTCCAGTACAGAAAAAGTTGGCGCCTGGGAGCCACTGGAATTACACTCCGCATTTTTTGCTTCAGTTTCAAAAAAATTGCTTTTTTGTTTTCTACTGGGATTTTCACCTGCTTGGACCTGGGAACGCATTAATGTCTTTACAAATTATTCATGTATTTATTTATAATTGCGAGGAAAGATATGCCAGGATTGTGACGGCGAGGCAGGTGTAAGCTTTTTTATGGCCAGACCTCAATGCACCATAGCTACCAACAAGTCTTGTTCATTTCCATTATCCCGACAACTTCTTAGATCTTTCTCCTCGTAAAAAGACTTCTTACGGGTTATTGAAAGCAGTTGCAATCCCTTGTAAAAATATGGGGATAATGGGTGATAAAATATGATGTGGTCTCTTCATGTGCTTGCATCTTAACTAGCAGAAGAGAAATAAAAAAAAAAAAAAAACATCTTGGAAGAGCAATTCTTATTTTTATTTGTATAGCCTCACAATTTTTTTATTATTTTTTTTTTTTTGTGCCCAATATTTTACGTTTTGTATTCTATAGTAAAAACCTTTTCTAAAACCATCTTACCAAACCTGCTGTTTCTAATAAAAGTTATTCTTTTATTCCGAGATTTGCAAAACAATACGTATAATTTTTGTCTTTTGTTTCGATTAAAATTTGAAAAGTTGGTATTAGAGCAAAAAAAAAAAATATATATATATATATATATGAACATTGTTTAAAGAATACTAAATTTGAGACAATTTAAGTTTAAACGCGGCTCTGTTGGTCCAATAGGTTCCAAATAACGGAAAGGGTTTTTTGTCACATTATCCCAAAATACCATTTTTAGATATTTGAATATTATGAGTCAACTATTGGCTGACAAACGATTTTCTGTCATTGAGCTAAAGCTAAATACATTCACTATTATAAATTTTCCCGCTTGGATCAAATTTTGCCTTAATATTCGGCTCAAAATACATAAATTCCCATTTTGGGAAATTCGCTAACTCGCAGAGTTGCGGTACAGCTCAAATTCTGGCAAATTAGCTGCTTTAAATTCTTTGATGTTTATTTATTTTTTTTGCAATTATCTCATATCTCATCAGATACGTTTGTTAGATCACTCGAGATCCAGAATGAACTTCTCAAAACTATAGGGAACGATAGTAAAACAGGCAACTCTTTTTCTTCAAATAGAAGTTTATTTTGTTAAAATTTTTTGGGGTAACTAGGTTCATAGGTAAATAGGTTCAAGCTTAAAATTCAGGACCAATTTTGTTGATAGTTTTAAGCTGAAAACTGTTATTTGAAATTATTTTGTACTAAAATGCACATTTCTAGAAAAACGATAAACGAAATTTAAAAATACTTATTTTACTGTTTATTTTGCCTTCAACCATAAAAAAAAAAAAAACCTCTAATCTCCACTTTCCGCTCGATCATGATATATGTGGCATTCGAAAAAAAAAAAAAAAAGTTTACAGCAGAAGTGAGTTCATCGTCTAGAGTTTCGGTGGTAGAATACGAGGATCGTCAGCATCAAATCTTGATGTCAATAATGAATTTTTTGGGTAAGGTTCAATTTACGACTGTATATGAATTTTATGATTGCTAAACTTTTGAGACAAGTTTTATAAAATCTATGAAAATGGTCTACATTTCCCATTTGATTGACGTATACATAATCTAAATTTGAAGTAAACATCACATTCAATAAAAACAAGAAAGTTTCTTGTTTTAGTTAACCTGAATACATTTTCTTTTTTATTTATTTAATGATATTTACAACTGTATATTATGTATTTTTCATAAAAATACAGTCCTTAAATTTAATCTAAGACCATAATGGAGTGTCACAGACATGTAAAAAAATCTAAACATTGGTTGCACTCTAATAATAATTCTACATTAGAAGGTCTCGAGGCCATCTTCTTTTCAGGTGCCTCGGAGGATTGTCAGGAATGGGTTAGGGAGTTTATAATGGAAGGAATGATATATGGTTCGTGCTAGTTCGATTACATATAAAACATTAAGGTCTTTATGGATGATTTTATTTGTGACGAAGTAAGGAGCATTGAGGATTTTGGATTGTAAGGATTGAATACGAGAGGAGTTCGAAGGTTGAGTGGAGCCCAAAGCTCGACTCCGTATATCTAGATTGGGTTTATTACAGTTGTATCCTTTAATTATTAATTAGGACATCAAGTCTATTATTTAAACAATTTATTTATCTATTTTTTTCTTATATACTTTAAGAGAATGTTCTTTCATGGCTTATTAATATCGTGAATAAGATATTATTTAATATTCTTTTCGGTCAACAACCAAATGTTTCTAATAACCTTCAAAAAACCTTTAATAAATGTTTTTCTGGTAATCCCAGTTTAATTTGTTTGATTTAATGATATAACGTATTATTGAGAATGGACATCGGTAACATATTTCAAATTGAAGTTTCACATAATTGGAGAGATATTTTATTTGTTCATTACATATGTTTTTCGCGGCTCGTTAGGGGCGCTTAAGTACCCCCGTTCAGTTTTTTCCTCTCTCGCAGCTGCTTCCTAACTTCATTTATGTCAACTAAGATATTTTAAGAACCCCTTTGCCAAACATCTTATAGATTATCTTTTTTCAGGACTATTTAACGAAAATACTCGAAATCAGAAGGCACAAATTGGGGCCGCCGTAGCTCAGTGGTTAGGCGCAGTCTTACCAATTTGAAATGTACTGGCGGTGCCGGTTCGAATCCGGCCTGGGGCATTGACTTTTTTCATTGAGTGGCGGTCTCACAAAATGAAAAGCTTTGATACCCAGTCATATATTGTCTGAATAACGAAATATAAACACTTATCAAGTCCTGCCATATATGACGTGGTTGAGTATAGGTCACCTACTAGTGAGCACCAATTAGTTCTTCTAGCTACTTGCTTGCCTTTTTTTTTTATCTTTTTCCAGAAACACTTAATGGAAATATTCAAAATATAGAGGAAGGAGGTAAATTTAATTAATAGACAATTTTTTATCTTGAAAACCAATTATTAACTTAATTAACTCATCTTTATAAATTACTACTACTATCTAAAACTCGTAGTACGTCATCTACTAGTGAATTCCAATTAGCACTTCTAGCAGCAATCTGTGTTGCTTCTTTTTCCTTTTTCCCCGCCCCGTCTAGTCTTCCTCTTCTTCTTTTCTGTACATGTTCTCCTGTACAGGCTCTTTTTAAATGCAGCATTAAGTTTTCTCGAAGTGTGTGAACAGGTAACAGTACATCTCTAGAACTCCTCCAATCTTATCGGACCACTAGAACTCCGTTGGACTCGCAATTATTTGTTAGAAGAGGCTGGAGGCTGTTTTCAGTCACCTTCCAACATTTAGTGCTGTACAGCAGGACTGAGATAACATTGAATAGCTGCTGTTACCAGCTAACTTGTGCTTTTCACGATGCTTACGAGAACCACAATTAGAGCAGGAGAATGCATTTTATAACGCATATAATTAAACAATCGTACTAGTCATACATGACCGTCATACTGAATTCTTACTGCGTTTATTATTTTCTATTGCATCGTAATGAGAATCCTCTAAAGGGTTCGCCCACATAATGTCTTAGTTCAATGATTCGCAAGCTTTTTCGAAATGCATTAATTGCATGCCTTTTACAGTCAATACTCTGCTCCAGCATAATTCTCAACGGGTTTATGAGATCAGTCCTCCCTCAAGCCTACCTACTTTTTTATGACTTTGTTGAGAAAAAAAGGGACTTTCGTTTTGTATTCTGGCCTTTAGTCTTAATACATTTTCTGCTGACGCTAAAAGATCACGACGGAGGGCTGGAATGTGAGTATAAGACTTTTATAAATAGAGACCACTTTTTTATAGGCGTTTCTCTGCTGAGACAATCTCATTCTTTATACTGTTTTTTTTTTTTGTTTTTTTTAAGAATTTATTTATCGATATTTACAACTGTAAACAGATATACACATCAAGCAAATTTGCTGTAAGTGATTTTATGACATGAAAAAAACATGTGGAGAATCTACCCATTGATTGAACTCCAAAAACATTTGTAAAGGAGAAGATCTCGAGGCCATCTTCTTTTCCCTTTATACTTAAATATTATTTTACATTTTATTTATTTATACAAATAGTTCTCAACGTATCACTAGGGTATTGATACTGGTGCTTCTTCAAGAAATTGGAATACACAAACCTACGCAAGGTTAGCAATGCTATCTCCTATTGTCGATAGAAAATATAGATTAAACCATAAACAACTTTACCTATTTACAATACAAGGGCCACAATTGATGTATGGTTGTGAATACTGGTAACATCCTTGTACGAAAATAACAATCATTCCAGAACAAGGTCCGAAGAATCGCTGTTGATGCTCTTTGGTTTATAAAAAATTTCCGATTACATCGCGAAATACAAATAGATAGATGACTTCATCAAAAAACGTTTTAGAAAATTCTATTCCTAGTTACCAGCTCTTAAAGGTGTAGTGACTTTCGTTGGAAATCCAACCTCAGCCCAAAGACTGACACCCAGACTGCTGCAATATATCGTGCTATAAACTCTATTTTATCTTTTTTTATTATTATCATCACTTTTATCTTATTAATTCTTTCCTCATTCCTTTCCTCAAATTATTTTTTTCATTGTGAGTCAATTATTTATTTAATTTATTCTATCCATAAAGACCTAAATGTTCCTTATGTAACCGATCTAGCCCGAACCCGATATTATTCCTTCCATACTAGGGGTATTCATGATGTTGTGTTAAATGTTAAATGTTTTACCATGTTAAATGTT
>NW_027105672.1:54895-56231 GCF_000696795.3 Halyomorpha halys | reverse complement strand
ATAAATAAATAAAATAAAAAATAAATTCTATAAATATCATTTATTTAATTATTTACTTTTTTTAATTTCATACCTGTTATTATTATTTTTAATATATCATAATTACTCATAATTGTAAAATAGGATAGCGCTGTAAATAATTAGAGGTGTCTTTTGCTGGAAATTATAACCCATAATTATCATTATTAAAAAAAAAAATTAAACTACTATGATAGAATATTATACTAGAACCAATAGTAGAATATTATACTAGAACCAATAGTAGAATATTATACTAGAACCAATAGTAGAATATTATACTAGAACCAATAGTAGAAGAAAAATATTTATTGTTAACCAACGCTAATGTTGAGAAAGCCCTGCAAAATGGAGCGATACGTTGGTTAGTAATAAATAGTTTTCTTCTATTATTTTAATACCTTCATTGACCGCCACAGGGACTATCTTTCTACAATCTACTTCATAAGGTCAACTATCTTCTTCCAATATTATTATAACCATGTAATCTAATATTAAATAAACATATAAAAAAAAGTACTTAAAACAAATATTTGATCCTACTACGATATCGAAAGGAAATGAACGATACTTCATGAATACTCACAAGATAATAGAGATTGACAAGAAGTGCTCTGAGCACAGAGTATCGAGTATTTAAACAAAATTTTCTCGAGTATCCAATTTCAAGTATTTTAATGAAATATTAATCAAAACATTGCACTATTTTAACGTTTCTGGGTATTACCCCCCATTATCAGAAATATTTCTCTAAAATTAATATTATTATAAACAACAGAAACAGGTGGCCGTGAGTCTAAATACTAAAAATTTAAACTTAAACTCCTTCCCATATCTTGGTATTGAAAATAATACCTATGTATATTACAAGCATATGCTTATATTTTTTTATTACATCAATTTTATTGATCTTTTAAAGGTCATCTTGACAACAATTTATTCATGAATCTTTAAATAAACGACTGCAATACGGGCTGAGCTGAGCGGAGAGATGTCAGGAGCAAACCAGTTTATATCAGGGATTCATTATAGCTCACTTTACGAGCGAATAACTAATTGTTTTATCGCTCATTAAATGGCCACTGGCAGAGACCAGGAATTAAATAGGTTATTTAATCATGTTTGTGTTTATCCTATTGTACAAATTGAAAGAGATGAGAATAATGGTTGGTAGCTCCTGTTTGAAAAATAAATATGGAACTATTGTAAGGTAACGTGAAAATGAAATTATTTAAATTTTGCTGGCAACAATGGATGAAGCAAGTAATGTAATGAATAATCAAAGAGTGTGCAATTTTTATTTTATTATATATAATAT
>NW_027105672.1:48131-54570 GCF_000696795.3 Halyomorpha halys | reverse complement strand
TCAGGTCGAAACGTCGGCATAAAATAAATAAATATGGTTTTGTTTATTTATGTTGTTCTTTGCTGACCGCACCCCCCGACAAACTTCTCCAATCATTAATCTATGGTCAACCATATTAATTAATTCTAATTAATTAATTCTATTAATTAATTCTACACCTCATTGTAATTTATTAATTTTTTTTTAGCATTTTTTTTTAATATGAACTAATCTATCAATTCAATGAATTTAGGCGTAAATAAATCCATTTTTTTTTTATTTTGCATATTCGGTGATAAATTGATAGTTATATTTATATATTCTGCTAGAAACAATAATACATTATACATATACAATTTATTACCAAGAGTGTTGGACGACAACTTATCAACAATTGTTATCCGTGACATGGATCCCCTTATGCACACGAATAATGGAAGGGGGTGAGTATGAGAACAATAGTGTAATGAAAACTATTAGATTATTTTAGGCCTAATTTCCTTTAAACTATAAATTATCCAAAACAGTGTGGTTGCAAATATTTAGGAATTATACTATACTTTCCTATTAATTTTTTGAAACAAAAAAAAAATATTTGCAAATTGCATGTGCATGTGCTCAATATTTTTATCATCAATAGTATTATAATATTTATTCAGTTTTGTAAAGGATAGGCGATTGAACATAAGGGATTTAAGCGAGGGACCGGTTGGTACATGGCGAATTGTAGAGGGAATGGAGTTCCAGTTGGAGGCAGTTTGGGTAAAGAAGGTCTTGTCAAACGCTGCAGTTCAGCGAGGTGTAGGGTAGAAGTCAGATAGATGGGACAGTATGGGATTGGACTGAGGATTTGAGTTGCAGGTTTTATAGAATATAGGAGAGGCGTTCAACAATCTTTTCCAAACAAATTGTATTGAGCACGCCATGTTATGTTTAAATATAGCTTTGAGTTTACCCTATAATCTGCCATACACCAGACAGTCATAGTCAAAGAGGAAGAATACAAGGAAGGAAACATAAAGCTTACAGGTTTTCAGTAGAAGGAGATAGCGCAGCAGATTGAAGTGCTTGAGGGTATGTAGATAATATGTGGATAGTACAGTGATATGGATAAGAAGTGGGAGGATAAAGTCGTTCCCACGAATCAGGAGATAAAGCAGCAATTCTAATAAATTATAGAAGAACACAAGATTGTAAAGCTTAGACAATCAACACATTCGATATGTGCTTTAAAAAAGAGGAAGTCGTAAGTGTTGTCCTAAAACTGTTGTAAATCCAAATTTCACAAAATTTTGGCTAAAAATTTAAATTATTTATTATTGTGCATCTTTACAATTAAATAAAGACATTTATAAAGCCATATGATAACTGTTGAATTTCTTTGTTTTCTTTCATTCGTGACTTGTTCTAAATTGATTCTGACTGATGTAACTTCTTATATTTTAATAGGGGTTCTCGTTTTCTGTAAAATTGTAATTTTTGGGACCAAGTACAGACACTACGTTAAATCATGGAACATGGAAATATTATTTGCTGATTATATCTCTTTAGGAATTTACTCAGATATTTTCTGTTTATACTCTTTATAGTTTTAAAAGACTCGTAGTTGGTAATGTTTTGTAAATTTGTAATTTTTAGTAAAAGCTGTCTATCTTTATCTACACTTTAATTTTAAGTTTTGTTTGAATGTATGCTCTTAAATTAATTAGTATCAATTTACTATCTATTTTCTGGTTATTATTATTTCATGATGGTACTACCGTATGGAGCAGCAAAACCGCACTGTCTTCAAATAGTAGCAAGGTAACTTTGCTAAATTTTGTTTTACTTTGTAGCTTTAATTGTAAACACACTGTGCAGGACCTTGTACATTGTATAACTTTTATGTGAATCTTATAATACATCTTTTATTTATTATATAATGTAATTATTATTACAGTCTGTCGGCAAATGAAGCTTGTTAATTGTATGTATGTTTTATTTTTACTACATTTACCACTATTCAAAAATTAATTGAAATTGTCTGATATGTTACAGTTCTCGATTTTGTAAAAAAAATCAAATCCTAATAGAAAATTAGTAATCATGAAATGTAGTTTTCGGTATTCAATGTTGTGATTGATGGAGACTAGATTATAACTACTTGTAACTTAGTTTATAACTTGTATTTGCTTGCATTAGGTTAGGTATTGCTGGAAAGGCGTCTCAACTGTGACGACAGTTGGAGAAGAACCGAACAGAGTCTACTTGAGGGCAAGATATGTAAGAACAAGTCTTGAGTGTTCTACAGTTTGAACTACAGAGCTTGACGAACATGCATTTGAAGAAATTGACCAGACGTGCCGTTGGGTTATGAATTTTTCTTTTCTTAGATTTTGCCCAAAAGTTGAAGTTGTAGATAGGTGAGATTCTCAATCTAGTCTTGAGTAGATTCTCAATCGCGTTCTGTTCTGAGATTTACAGTCTACAGTCTGAGTTGAGTTAGTGAAGGCGGTTGTCGGGCTTTTCCTGGGTCTACAGAAGCAATTATTGCAGTCTGTCAGGTTAAGACATAATTTAAGAAACCTGTTTGTGGAGACTTAATGAAGAGTTCTGTAGATAGAACTTTGTAAAGTTTTATTTTTTTCCAACAAATCTCAATGAAATCTATTTTTTAATTTTCTGACAGTTCCATCGGCAATCAATGCACAAAATTAAGTTTAGCGTAATATGAGCATTCTTATTATCCCCAAGAGACAATGTGTCTCATTTTGAAGATATTGTCATACAGCAAATTTTTACATAAAGGCATATTTATTATTATTATTATTATTAATGTTTATTACTCTAATGTTCAGCGTGTTTCATATTGTAAAATAAATTGCTTTCTAATCCTTCGTAAAATCCTCAATGCTCCTTACTTTGTCACATATAAAATCATACATAAAGACCTTAGTGTTCCATATGTAACCGATCTAGCCCGAACCAGATATCATTCCTTCCATTATAAACTCTCTAACCACTCAAACCCCGTAGTTTCTAATCTTGCATCCTCCTCCATTCCTGATAATCCTCCGAGGCCCCTGAAAAGAAGATGGCCACGAGACCAGCTAATGAAAAATGTCATTAGAGTGCTACCAATGGGTAGTTTCTCTACACGCCTGTAAGACTCCTATTTAACTTAGATCAGATTTACTAAATGTATTATAATGTACAGTAGTAAATAGCAATAAATAAATATTTAAAAAAAAAAATGCTTTCTATTAAAATTTATATACTTTTTCAGATATTTAGGTTTTTTTTTTGTTCAAACAACTAATGATTGTTTTCATGGTGCAGAGTATAAAATTTTAAATCTCAACAATATGACTAGTGAGAGCCGGTAGGTCAATGGTAAGGTTTTACAATATCCAAGGACGCAGGTTTGAATAAAATTGTGGCAGATAATTATTTTCTGTTTCACTATAGCAGTGAGTCAGCCCTATGGTTTCGGGAGCCCTCTTGGGATTCACCCAGCCTCATTAAGTGGAACCTCCGTATATATCACCTCCTTGCACGATCGTTAGTCTTGTAATAGTACTTCTTTAGCAATGTATTAGTACAGATTTAATTTTTTTTTTTAAACAATATGACTAAAAAGGGAACCAGGGACTTCATATCTAGGACAATTGTTAGTTATGGCCCCTATTGTTTTTAATTGGTTTTTAGAATACTCTTGAATGTTTTGAAGTTGATTCTTTTGTCTATTTCGATCACGTATGTTTCTTTTCGATTTTCTCTTGATTTATAGTTGACCCTAGGTGACTACTGGTATGAATTACATTCTTCAATCAGATGTGTTTTTTTTTTTGGATAAAGCTAAGAAATTATTCAAAGTAAGGATGATTTCACTCCTTTTAAATTTTCCGAGTTGCTTTAAATTATAGACCAATTGAATATAGTACAAGAGCCCAAGAGGAGGAAAAAGGGAGTTATCTCACTCCAATTTTTGATTACTTTAATGAAAACTATGTATAACTAATAGTCAAAATTGATGAGTCTGCCAAGTATAGGTAGGGGCAATAAAAAATGGCGGCTGTTTTATAGCGATAAAAAAATAATAACTTTTCATTCGGAGCTCTATATCTTAAAAAGTAGGAACAACTCAAGAAAACCTAAGAGAACGTCATTCAAAGAAGAGTAAATTTGCTAAAATATGAGCCCTAATAGAGTTATTTACATTAAATAGTTTCCGTGATGTACCTTTTTGAAAAGAAACATTTCATAAAAATGTTGTATGGGACGTACAGAAAGATCATTAGTTAGTGAATTTATTTTAAAAAATTTATATCTCAAAAGATATTTGACGTACAGATGTCTATTAGCAATCAAAGTAAAGCTAGTTTAATGAGCTATAAAGTAGTTTATGATGTTTATCTTCGTAGGAGTAACAGTTTACATGAAATTTGCAAAAAATAAATTGATTTATAGTTGTTCGGACAAATTTTCATTTGCTAAATTTATATTCATATGTGAATATCATAAAAACTACTACTCCTACAAAGATAAACATAATTAACTATTTTGTAGTAAATTTAACTAGCTTTAATTTGAGCGCTGACAGACATCTGTACGTCCAATGGTTTCTGAAATGAAGTTTTTCATAAATCAAACTTATTGTCCGAACAACTATAAATTAATTTCTTTTAGCAAAATCATGAAAACTACTATTCCTACGAAGGTAAAGGTCATAAACTTCTTTATAGTCCATTAAACCAGCATTAATCTGAGTGCTAATAGACACGTCACATAGTTCCTGAGATATAGATTTCTCAAAATAAATTACTGCTAATCTTTCAGTAGATTTTTAAGAAATGTTTCTTTTTAAAAAAGCTATATCTCGAGAACTATTGGACGTAAATAGCTCTATTAGGGCTCATATTTCAGAAAATTTACTCTTCTTTGAATAATGTTCTTTTGGATTTTCTAGTGTTGTCGATAGTTTTTAAGATCTAGAGATCCGAATGAAAAATTAATGTTTTTTAAGATTTTTGAAACAGCCGCCATTTTTTATTCCCCCTACCTATATTTGGCACTCTTCAGTTTTGACTAGTAATCATGCATAGTTTTCATTAAAGTAATCAAAAATTGGGATGAGATAACTGCCTTTTTTTCTTCCCGGCTCTTTTACTAACTAATAGCAGCACTATTTTAACGGCGGTCACCATTTTCCTAATACTATTGGAAGTATTCGCACTTTACAAGAAGGTTAAGAAGTATTGATGTAAGGTTAATATTTATTATTTCTCAGACATTTAATTAGGCGTTTCGAGACCGGGCTAATACATTTTTTTTCTATTTGGCTCAGTTATCTCCAGGAATTCTCCTGTTCTGAATCGCAATACCAATGAGGGATTCTAATAATGAAGTCCAGGTCTCCTGGCTCGTGTACTTAAAAAATCTTCAGCATATTTGGATTCGAATATGTCCTGGACGAATTGATCTCGTTGTGTCCTACGATAAGAAAGAACATTTCCAACTACTTACCTCAGCCCATTGTAAAAAGTCCATAAGCAACAGAACAAATGGCGAACTGACCTCGGCACATAGCCTCTTCTGGTCCATTATTTATAGCTTATTCGAGGAGCATAATACGGACCGATCCGGCACACACGAGGCTTGGCACGATCCTATTGTACTGCCCCTGCGGGAACGCATATAACAGCTCCCTGCTGAGGATCACCGTGAGTTTGTCTTGGTACGCAGGAATAGATCAGCCTAATTAGAAATCAAAGGTCAATTAGATCTGATGACTGTGTTGGAGGCTAAACTTGAAACCAGCTTCACGATCATGTCGTGCTATAATCTCTTGGTTTGGATACAACTACATTTTCACCTTGTTTTTATATTTCTCAAAATTTTAATAAAACTGTTTGTTTTTCATATAATTGGACGAGACGTCGAAATTGAGGTAAAAATAAAACATGCTACTAAACATAATATTTTTGAGTCACCTGTTATATGTTATATGATATATGTACATAGCATTGGTAAAGCAATGTACAGTTTTAATAATTTATGCGGTAAAAATATATCAGATTTTACGCATTGAAGTTATTTAAAAACAAGTAGTTTTTGTTATCATTTTGCGCTAAATCTTAAGACGCACTTGCTACAATTGTATTTCCACAAGCGCGTTATGTCGTACATTCTGAACCAGATTGAATCAGTGTAGTTAGTGTAAATTAAAGTTCTTGACGGGTATGCACGTGTATGGATGATGTAAGAAAACTACCTGCTAAAATATTCTATTGTTGAACTACAAGGAATTTGGTGTTTGCAATTAGTTGTGATTAATTAAATTTAAACTTAAACGTCGAGTGATTCAAAAGAACTTTCTTAATCTATGTTTTTTTCAACGTTCATAGAAGGTTTGAGGTTTTTTTTTTTTTTATTCCTACATGTTTTTTTTATAAAATTAAATTTATTAAACTTAAGAATT
>NW_027105672.1:47231-47536 GCF_000696795.3 Halyomorpha halys | reverse complement strand
GGATTTTACGTAGGATTTTAGATTGTAACGATTGGATGCGGGAAGAATTTGATGGTTTGGTGGAGCCCCAGAGCTCAATTCCATATGTCCAAATGCAACATTAAATAAGGAATAAATGGCATTAATGATGTTGTTACCTGAACTGAGAGCCTCAGTGAAAGACTTTCCTCTTGTCAAGTGGAATATGTGCTGGGAAAATTATTTTTGGGTTGTCAAGATTAATTACAGAAATATGTTTGAAGTCTATATTACATATAATTTGTATTATAAAGAACGAAAATATAATGAATATATATATATATATA
>NW_027105672.1:38471-46676 GCF_000696795.3 Halyomorpha halys | reverse complement strand
AAGTAATTTTATGCATGAATAAAAAAAAAAAAAGATAACTTAATACTTTACAAACACTACTAATTTTATAATAAAAAACTATGACTTGAGCAAATGTGCGTAAATGTTTATATAAAATCTCCCTGTGTGAGAGAAGTGGCTCGGCCAAAAGTCTACCATGGTCTTACCATGGAGCCTGCGAAGATGCGGGGAAAACTAAAACCGTCATAGCTAACAATCCGGGGATTGCCTCTCCTTTCCCGTCAAAAGAATCCACCGCTTTTGTTTACAATCACATATTTTCTTTTAGTAAACAAATGTCTTACAGTCAAAAGAAATCGATTTGACAAATTTACTAAACTAATAAAAACTATAACATTTTTAATTTAATGTTGCTTCAACTGATGTTTTACAAATACGAAACAAAAACAATAAATAAACAAACAATACCCAAACTGTTAAAATAAAGTGACTAAACAATTCATAATAATTACTGATTCCTGTAAAACATACAATTCCCTAAACTAGCATAGTATATATATATATATATATACTCAAAAGTGTAGCATCACTACAAAAATGGCTTGCATAACTAAAATACATGAGACAGCGCATAAACATGTTATGCGATTCCGACTTATCTTATCTCCAAATGTCATAATCTGCAAAATATTGAGCGAGGAAACACTATGACCATTCCTACATTCTTCGGGTACATTATCTTCATCGTGGAGAGTAAGAATTCTTTCCAATGAGGAAATTTTGGCCGGACGAAAACCAGACCAGTTGTAAGGAAGCCAATGAAAAAACATAATTTTGATTTGTTAGTTAATACTCGGGCTAGTGACATCTTAACCCCGTAGGTCCCCGCTGGATAAGACTTCTTAATTCCTATGATCGAAAATAAAAATAAATCGATAAGGCGCGAAAAATTGAGAAATGATGTCGATAGAAAGGTATAGACCTTGAAGATAATCGAAAATCGAGAAAAGTTATTCTACTTCTTGTAACTGTTAAGCATATTTTTTGTACGTATCGATTGTTGCTCTTCAAATGTTAAATCAAATAATGGTTTTAAATACGTTGTTATTTATTTCTGATGATAACTAATGATGTCCGGAAAATTTATTAAAACTTTTCCTTTAAAATAGTATTAGTTTCATCTTTCATCTTAAGTCAGATTGTTTTTGAACTATAAGCGAATCTATAATTCCAAAGCATCTACTGAAATTATCCCGTAAAAATGGTTGTCATTTCCAAATTATCTGTTTCAACATTGATTTACGATGAACTTGTCCCAGGATCTCATCTAGTGTGTGCGTGCATTGTTCCGATAAACTCTGTCCTTGGACCTTTACATATTACGAAGTGCAGAATACCTTTGGAACTGCAACTTTTATATGACCGCAACGTCTTGTAGAAACTTCTCTTTGAGACAGATAGGGTTGGCGTCCACCATCGTCGTCCTGATGTGTCTTGTTAGTGGCGTTACGGATAGTACGCCTTCAGTGATTCCGGACTTTAGTCAAAGTCTCTCGCCTCTTCCAAATCTTTGCCCTAACAATCCATTCTCATATGCATTGAGGACACTCAAATTTTCTTTTTTGAGTTACCCCTTATTGAAGTCGTGGGAATATCTCGGCTCTTCTGGCAGTATAAATGGTATTGCATAGTGATCGAAGGTTGTCTCAGATCTCGTAAGAGGATCCTATCAACGATCTAAGTCAATAATTGCTATCCAATTCTGCCCCATTGTTCCTGCGAAATTAGATATAGCAGATGGATCGTTAACATGGACAAGTTGGTTACTCAAAAAAAATGCTTCTATCTCCGCTTTTCTATCCTGTCGGCACTATTTAACTCACAGGCCGTGTTCCAGGAATTGGTTTCTAGGAAAATTATCATATTCCTTCTGACTCTTGCAATCCTTTACATGACGGAAATGCTATTGTCACTTTTTTGTCACCTACACTACATCGTCTTAGTTTCATCACACCAAGATTTGTTTACTACGACGCATGCCCGGGACATTCTCTCTCTACTGATCAGGGTTATCATTCTCGACATGTGGCGAGATCCTTTGATCGTGTTCTTACGGCAGCATGGTTCTTGGATCGGCACCATTAAATGAGAAACTTAAGTTTATCTCCAACAATACGTTTGCGGCCCAAGTTGAGTTGAAAAATGGTTATGTTCCTCAAATCCAGTTCTCCTTCATCTGTTCATGAATACTTTTACACACCCAGTTAGGACAGATAGCGTTCTAACTTTCTTCTTTTTCTCTGGGAAATTTTTGGCTACGTGACCAATGGTAGAGCACCATTTGCAGATTTGGTAATCCAAAGTATAAGTGATGTTGGTATGCCTATGCACCTTGCATTTCAAGCAGTGATGTGCGTCCAAATAATCCATGTAGGATAGTGTCTAGACAGACACAGAAGCTAATCCGTTCCATGACGTGTAAAATGTAAGGAATGTAACATTTATTTTATTTGGTATTTAAAAACGTCCATCCATAAAGACCTAAATGTTCCTTATGTAACCGATCTAGCCCGAACCCGATATTATTCCTTCCATAATAAACTCCCTAACCACCCAAACCCACTAGTTTCTAACATTGCTTCCTCTTCCATTCCTAGCAATCCTCCACATGCTCTGATTTGGAATGAATTCCGAGGAGCTGCATTAAGATTTTTTTTTGATAATTTAATTTGTCTAGTATAGCATCATTACTTTTTTTTTTTTTGTCAGACAATAAATTATATCACATTGCAGCAGAGCACTTCAACTCTCAAAATCATCATGTTTGTTCACCCATATAGGACACTACTACATAGGAGTATTTAATTTCTTAGAAAAAAACATATATAAAGTAAATACTTTTATCTCATGGCAGATAAGTATAGCATTGGGAAGCATTTCACATCGCTATGCACTCAATATCTGCACAAACACTTTAGGAAGTGTTAACTTTTTTTTATACAGCAATACTATAGAAAAGACCACTTATTATCAATCTATTTTTTTTTTTAATAAGGGTATTTACATATAGATATTCTTACTCTTATTTTCTTTTCCTCGGTACGTCTCCCACAAACTTATCGAGCATTGAACCATCAAGAAATTTGCACTCTTTAATAAAATAACTTTTGATTGGGCAAGTGGAAAATAAATAAATTACAATCTACTCAGTGCATTTTTCACGTACGACATTTTCTAATTAGAATTTTTAAAACTTGTATAGTATAAGCGTTACTCAAAAAAAAAAAGAAAGATAATTTACTCTTCCCAACTCCCTTCCTCTTTTCATAATTATAATCCTTAAATTTTTTAACCATTTTTATTTCCAAGTATTAAAGATATATGTAATATATGGAACAAAGAAACGATTATTGAGATGCCATTTAACGTTCAAGGAAACTTAATAGCCAAATGAATAATTAAGAAATCGTTGTCTCCCTATTTCTTAACTTTCCTCAAGTCTCATAAGACTTTCTTATTTTGTAATTTTAATGGAGGAGGGAGGAGGCCATGAAGTATCCTTTATAGATTGGTCCTAAGAAAATTAAGGCCACAGTAGACATTGTTTGCGCTCAAGTATGGGAATAGGCAGGCGAACACCCTTGAAGAAGCAACAAGTAAATTCGTTGAGGCAACATACCCAATGGATGACACCCCAGGATAACGAGGAAGAGGAAGGATATGTCCCGCCTGGCACGTACTTGTGTTCAGCATGGATCATATGGGACTGCATTGTTCCGTGGATAGGAGCAAGACTGGTCGAGTACGCAGCAATCTTGAGGAATGGTATCACCTTTATTGAAAAGGAACTGCTTGGAGTTTTCAATGATTGCCTGAATTGGGGATACTTTTTAATAAAGCTGAAGACTGACGATTCAAGACTGCACTAGGAGAAGGAAGAGATAAGTAATTTGCAAAGTTGTATAGGCCTGTACGGTGCCTCCTCGTTATGAGAAAATTCCTAAAGAGCTTCATACTAGTCAGTTTGTATTCAATCTTTACAAGAGCAAGTCATTCATTTAGCCTCACTAGGAGCAAGAGAATGATGCACTTTTTCGAATTCGTGGAGAAGTTGAAGAACGTGAGCAGCGGTGTATTATGTTACTTTGACATCTGATCGGCTTTCGATAGCGTATGGTGGCCGCTTGTACTTAAGGTGTTTTAGTTTTGATTTATCTATCAACTTTCATACTCTTCTAAGAAGTTACCTCTATGTAGGTTGATGACAATGGAGAACCAGTTATTATGTCATCGAGAAAACCATCCAGAGAGGAAGCACACAGGGCTCTGTCCCAAGTCCTAGACGGTGACAATATACAATTCAGAAAACCGCCAATAAACATATAGTGCAATGTATCTACTAGTACTCAAGTAGACTTAGCTAGTGCTAAGGTCTGTACCTCGCTTTAAACGACGTTGCTGACATCAAAATTGCGCGACGTGTCTGTCTACTAATGCGGACCTGGCTTAATGTAACGGTATTGGAACTTACATCACCATTTTATAATACGTTTTTAATAACTCGTTAAAATTAGGAAAAGAAGATTAAAATTAAAAGGAAACTGTGATATCGGTTAATTAGCGGGAGCGGTTTTTAAAATGTGAACAGTTAGAAGAAGCAACCGTTATTTCCACATTCCTCCAAGTCAGTCCGTATTTGGAATGCTTTGTCTAGCAGGGCTCCGTTAGATCCACGGGCTATTTTATAGCCACTCTGTATCATATCCAAGTTTTTGTTTAATGTTAAAAATAAATTTAATTCATAAGTCGGGATTCAGGTCATTATCCTAATCAAAATCTATGAATTAAGATACTTTTTACAGACTTTGAACTATCTACTTGTTCTGTAAGATAAAAGGGACTGGAATATTATGTACAACGATTAGAGAAATCATTTTAACAAAATTGGATAGTATAAATAAATTTTAAAACAAAATAATTAGTTTCATGCTAAAGAAGAAAAACAGGGCAATTCAATATTAAGGCAACAACGTTGTATTATAGACAAAAAAACTGACATTCATTACAATATATAAAAAAGTGACTTGAAAATGGACAATGATGGGTCCAAAATGTTGTATAAAGAAACTATAATAATAAAATATTTAAAAATTTTAAGAGTAGGTATATATATATAAATATATTCACAAGAAAGAATAACTGAAAGAAAATAAATCTGCTATAAGTCGACTTCAGGCATTTAAAATTAAATCTATACTATATAAATTCGTAGATTTTTTTTTATTATTGTGAAACATAATAATATGAACAATAAAAGAGCTAATAGTATTTAAAACAATTTCCGTATCAAAATATTTCCACTGACATTAAAAAAAATCGTTATGAAGAGTGTGGCACACCCTTGATAGTAGGGATGCGGTCGACATCCATGTTTTTAAAACCTTTTTTTTGGAGCCGATGATTTTTTTACGTTTGTCTCAATTTTTCATTTTTTAAAATTCAAAAGTAACTTAATAAAAAAAAATTAACTGAATCAACAATGTGGTGGGATGAGGAAGTAAAGGTCTGCTCCAACGACCACTTCTGCCTGTCCGGAACTATACTGCTCATGCTCCATGCAGTTCTGGATAATCGGAAGTCGTTGTTGGAACAGACCTTATGTTACTGAAATGGATGTTGTGTTTTTGGCGATGTTTTGTTGTCGATGTGGCATCCCTAGTTCCAATAACCACTTCTGACCGTCCGGAACTGTACGGAGCATGAGTGGTGTATTTCCCCCTCCCAAACCCTATTTTGCAGAACTCCTTGCAGTTCTGGATAATCAGAAATCGTTGTTGGAACAGATCGTATGTTACTGAAATGGATGTTTACGAACATTGATGTAGTTCTGGCAATGTTTTGTAAGCATCGATATTTTGATATTTACCATTAATATTTTAAAACATCTATGTTTTTTGTTGTCGATGTCGCACTCCTAGTTCCAACCACTTCTGACCCTCCGGAACTGTACGGAGCGTGCGTAGTAAGTGTTTTCCCCCTCCCAAACCCTATACTGCTTATGTTCCATATAGTTCTGGTTAATAAGAAGTCGTTGTTGGAACAAACCTTATGTTACTGAAATGGATGTTGTGTTTTTGGCGATGTTTTGTTGTCGATGTGGCATCCTTACTTGCTAGCGAATGGCGCTTGAGCTGGAAGAGAAAGAAGAGAAGTTTACCTTCCAATAGGTTAAGTTGAAAAATAATCCTAGGTATTCAGGAATGTTTTTCTTCACTTCTTTTGATTCTTTTAAATAATACGCCTCAAACTTCCCAAATTATCAAAAGTTACCAAAAATGTTTCTACAGATTACTTTGCACTAGAAATTAGTGATACATTGCCTCAATAAGCCTTTTCTCGTTTGTGTTCCTTAGTCATTTTGTTTAGGGCCTATTTCTATTTAATTTGCAGCATCACTTCAATGAAACAATAATATCGATTAAAAATCATTTTTAAAACCTAAACATTTAATTTGGGTTTATTAAAATTGATTGTATTAAAAATTCTATTTTATTACTTTATTCCATTTTCATTACATGAAAAATATTTATTTGACAAAAGAAACATCGATCTTCTTTTATTTAATGATTTACAAAAAATATTTATGTGTATTTTAAATTTCAATATGAGAGAAATATCAAAAATTAGTTTTTAATTTTATTCGTTATTTTATTATATTATAACAGTCTTAAATTGCATCCAATATTAATCCCCAGATCTTTATAATTAATTGTAGAACTTGGTGCAATCTCCCAATGTTCCCATAAGCTTCGCTTCACTAATTGAAGAAAAATTAAATCCATGGATATTAAGAAAGTGATAATTAGTGGACTTTTCTTTCATTTTTACTATAAGGAAGCTGTGGTAAAATTTTTAACTTTTCTGACTCCTGTAAGTGGGTCAAAAAATGCAGAATTAAAAAAAAATCTGATACAATGAAACTCACTTCCATTCATAAAAAACAATGCTATTAATTTTATTCTTAAAAATATTGCAACTGATATAAGGCCAAACAACAGTTTAATAAAAAACATTATTTTGGGTAGGTAAAATGAAGTTTAAATAAATGTATAGTAAATATCTGGGAGAAAAAATACCAAACTAAAACTCAAAGAGGTATGGTGAAAAGAGGTACAATACATGTTAATGTCAAAGTGATTTTATCTCTGTAAAATAAAGTAATTGATACTAAATATCGATTCTGAGGCATGGGATATATAACAATATATGAAATATTTATTTACCTAGTTTAAATTTCAGTTTCTCATTATCCTCATCTCAAATTTTGTGAAAAGAGTACATAAACAGATTCAATGAATATGTTTTGGAAAGACTTTTTTTTTTTTACTCCTTTTAAAAGTCATAGCTAGATTATGGGAATTAAAAGAACGTTTCAGGCTATTTCCCTATTTTTAAGTTTAATCCACCAAAACCAAATAAAAACCTGGAAAAAAATACCTAACTAAAATTCAAAGAGGAATGATGAAAAAGAGGTACCAATTAGACTTCATTTTGGCTAGCAAAAATAATGGTTTTTATTAAACTATAATTTGGCATTATATCAGCTACAATATTTTGAAGAATGAAATTAATAGCACTTTTTTTGGAGAAGATGGTCCGGGGTGTGCGGTCAGCAAAGAACAACATAAATATATTTATTTATTATTATTTAACTCAGGTCGAAACTTCGGCATAAATAAAGATTTTTTTGTTTATTTATGTTGTTCTTTGTTGACACCCCTGACGAAGCCCTGCAAAGTGGGGCGAAACGTAGGTTAACAATAAATAGTCTTCTTTTACTATTTTGATACCTTTATTGACCTCCACCCGGACTATCCTTCTACAAACTACATCATACGGTCAACTATCTTCTTCTAATAAAACTGTTAACCAAATTCAAATTTGGTAAAAAGTGTACATAATGAAAAGCTGTTAGGATTATGAAAAACTGACCAAAATTCAAACTAGGTAAATAAATATTCAATATATTATTATTTATCTTGATACTTTTCGAAAATTAGATTCAGAATGGATATTTAGCATCTACTACATTAGGGGTATTCATGATCTTTGGTTTAACATGTTAAAGCGTGTTAAATGGAAAAACTCATGTTAAATCGAAAAAAATTGCCTTCTTTTACCGTGGTAAAACGAAATAACATTTAACATGGCTGAGAGTCTGTTACTTGGTCTGTTAAATGGAGA
>NW_027105672.1:36684-38146 GCF_000696795.3 Halyomorpha halys | reverse complement strand
AAATAGGGCTGCTCACAATCTTATAGTTATAACATTTAACATGGTAAAACATTTAACATTTAACACAACATCATGAATACCCATATTATCTTCCTGAGACAAAACCTCTTCTATTTTTTTTTCTTTATAGTTTTAGACAATAAAAAGAAGTAAACCATTACGTTCGAATTCGGGCTCTGGTCGTCATACGTATCCTCATAAATGTTGAGTACTTTTATTTTCCAGATCAAACCAGGAAGAGAATCCTTTAAGCTTCGGAGAGCCTATTTAAACACGGTTTAGTGAACTCAGCGAAAAGAAAATGGTTGAAGGAAAAAGCTATTGTGAGAGTAGGCTACCTGCTCCTGACACGTGTAAACCATCAAACTTACCACGGACTATATTGTTCTCATACAATACCTGCTCCTCAGTCCTGAATTACTTAACTATTTGGAAAAAAAATATTCAATAACGAAGTATTGGGGTTCCCGATGCTTCTCCTTGTAGGGCATTGTAAAATCTGTTAACAATGTTATTTCTCGTTTATTCGGGTTTTATGTCCTTATATACAGAGATTCATAGAGGGTCATCCCCACCATCGCGTCTTGTATTGGATATCGGATTTGCAGCAAGTGGCAGACCCCCCCACTTGCTGCAAATTCAATACTTGTGCAAATGCTTGGTATACAAAGAAAGCAACAAACATCGGCTTCCACACGCTTGTATTGTTCTTTTTTATTTTTTCGGCTATTTCATTCGATTTACTCTGTTTCCATTATAAAAAAAAGGAATAAAATAAAAACAGGCGAATTGGAAGGAAATGTTAATATCAATAAGGTAGGCTGACGAAGATTTTCTCGAAAACGTCTGTAATGGTTTTGATTAAATTCGGTATGATGATTTACAATTTAATCATATTTAATTTCAGCTAGGTTTAATACATATTGAAAAAGTCTGACATAGCTACAATGATGAATTTAAAAAAAGAAAATCTCTAAAGTACGTTTTTTTATTTATTTTTTTTTATTTTTTTTTTTTTTATACCAGATCGGCCTGGTGGGCATTACGTGGTTGATATAACTTTTATTATATATATGTTTTTAACAGTTGATTATGAGGGGGTATAGTCATACAAATGACACCCCTAACTATATACAATGTTCTTATTAAAAGAAAAAAAAATAATAATAAAATAAGTAGATAAGAATAAAGCTTCTTAATAAAAGAGGAAAGTCAAATTAATAACAAAAAATAATGATATTGGTACACTTAAACAAACAAACAATTGTCTTCTAATAGTAAAAAGAAACAAGTTAATTTGAAAAAGGGAAGAGAGAAGAAAAGAGAGAGAAAAACAAATAATAATGAATAAATAAAATGAATAATAATAATATGAAAATAGAGGTAGTGTGACTATGAATTAATTTTATATTTATTAAA
The DNA here is from genome assembly GCF_000696795.3 of Halyomorpha halys. NCBI lineage: Eukaryota > Metazoa > Arthropoda > Insecta > Hemiptera > Pentatomidae > Halyomorpha > Halyomorpha halys. The sequence continues at coordinate 36,727 of NW_027105672.1, read as the reverse complement.
AATTTATAAAAGAATATCCTGCAGCAGTCTGGGCTTCAGTCTT
>NW_027105672.1:32631-34624 GCF_000696795.3 Halyomorpha halys | reverse complement strand
AGAAAGGGGATTGGGATTGACAGGTATGAGTTCAAATGAAAGACTGCTGCATTGGTTCCTGTCCTACTATATGTATATATGATTTGGCCCTCTGTCTGTAACATTCCACAGCTGACTCAATCCCCTTCCTCCACCTGTTTACGGAAACAAAGAAATATTTTTTTTTAAAAAAATGACAAAAAAACAAAAAATAATTCTTCTAACTTAACAAGAACATATCCTGTGCACCACACTTGTGTCACATTCGCGCATTTAGTGAGAGGTTGAGAGGTTAACAAAGATAGAGAAGTTGAGATGAAGACACGTTGCGTAAATGTTAGCTAGTTTTCTATACACAATCGTCCCGATTTTCATCGCTCCCATCATATCCACGATGTTCCAATTTTCCCGTGCTACCCTCCAAGTTTTTTCCCTCTCCATTTTCTTCCAGATGTTCTCCCATAGCCTTTTCCATGCAACATGGTTATAGCGTATGTCCTCTCTATCAGCCGTTGTACCCTTATAACTCTGCGGCTGACCATGAGGTTTTCTTCATCGATCCTTTTGAATCTCGAATGGTGAAAATCCGGTAACGGTATGTATTGAATGATTGTACGCCAAAATTATCTTTAGCATAGCCAGGTCCGATTCTAGTCCCTAGTATATCTGGTATAGTCTAAAATGATGAATCAATACGCAGTGAAGCCTCTCTATACCTCCTTTATTCTTAGGGTGCCATGGTGTGTTGGAGTGCCATGTCACATGGAGGATTTTATTTCCGTTCTAATTGTGAAATTCTCTGTTTCCATCCGATGAAATGCGATCTGGAACTCGTTGGACTTAGAACCACGATATGAGAGCTTCTAACACTGCTTCCAACGACCTGTCCTGCACTTGGTACGTCATTGCTGCCTTACTGAAAAGATCAATCATGGTCACCCATTTATATCCTCTCCATATGTATGTATCGATCTGTAAATTGTTGAGCGCGCATCTGCAATTGGTGCTTCCTCCTGCTTTCCTTTTGGTTCATGTCTGTCATATTTTGTGTATAGACAAACTTCACAGTTTCCTGCGACCTCTGTTATTGTACTCTTCACCTCCTACCCCTTCTTTTTAACGCTTCCAAGGTCTCATGGATTCCACCATGATTCGTTTTGACCTGGTTGTACGCTAGGTCGTCTATTTGTTCATCTCCCGGAAGGGTTTTCGCCGTAGGCTTACAACGGACAAATTACCTGTCCATCCCTCTTTGTTCGGAACACCACCACAGCTGCTTGATCTTTCCCCAGTCTATCGCATTTCTGACGTATAGGCGATGAGTTCTCCAAGGCTTTGAAGCATCTTTTAATGTTCTACAAATCTGATCGTTCCTCGACCCCGACTGTGACCAAATCGTCCTTATTTCGCTCCTACTATATCTACTATATTCGGCTTTAACAGACCCAGAAGTTAAAGCCATCCTAATGACTTGCTACCTGTCATTGTGGTGGCGTAGCGCTAGTTGGTATCTCATCTCTATTACGTACGTCACTCTGTCCTACTTTAGTGAAATCTCATGGTTAGTCTTCCCGATCGCACAGAGCATGTATCTCTCTTTAAAAAAAAATTCCTCCTATTCTGAGCCTCTATCTTGAGTCCTCTGTTTGACTGCCCCAACTCGCTCCTCAGATCTTGAACGTTTTGTACGCCCCCTCCCTCTAATCTTAACCTAACGCTTAATCTTAATCTAATCTTTATCTAACGCTTCCTTTTAAATATCCAGAAAATAAAGATTTCAGAAAATGAAGTAAGGTGATAAATCAAACGTTTTTTCTTGTTAAAATATTTAGCAGAAACGTCTTATGACGCAACGTTGTTATCTTTATGGTTACTAACTCAATGCTTGGCCGTTCTCAAATCTCAAAATAGCAGAAATTTTCAGTCACTCCAATAATTACGTTTAATCAGAAAAACAATTATTATTATTATAATATATATAAACGAAGTTACAATAACTAGTAAGAATCAAATA
>NW_027105672.1:31644-32386 GCF_000696795.3 Halyomorpha halys | reverse complement strand
ATATGAAGAACACGGTAAGAGAAAAGTGACAATGACCAATATATTTGATAAAAGTGATTTAAATAACTTTACGACAGTTTGATTTTTATTACTGGTTAGTACTATCTACAAGGAGGGGCGTGCCATGTCAGGTTTTGACATTTCAGCACGGAAAAAGCGAATAAAACTAAAATTTCAAGAAAATTATATGTATTAAAAATAGCTATGCTTTATTAGGTTTTACAATTAATTGTTTACATTTTTTTTTACTTCTAGGTGGGCAGCTGCACCCTCCTGCCCCCCCCCCCAGGTACGCCTATGACTGCTCACTTACCATAATTAATTTAGAATAACAATTAAGAAAATATAAACTTTTCAATTGACCCTTTCGCTAATGGCCAACTCACTATGTGCTACATATTACTAGAATAAGAAGCGTTTTATATAGACATTCATACATAATTTAAGTGTATTGATTTGACCAATAATATTTAATGGAATACTAAAAAAAAAATTTTAATTATGAATTTAGAAAGAAATTAAAGAATCTAATATGCCTGGTTCAACTACCTATAAACTACCTTTTAACTCTAGAGAAGTTATATTTGTAAAAATTTTTTCTAAAAATATATAATATTTAATCAAATCAAATCAAATATTAAATAAACTTACTGAGGTGTAGATAGTTGACCGTAGATTAATGCTTGAAGAAGTTTGTCGGGGGGTGCGGTCAGCAAAGAACAACATAAATAAACAAAACCAT
>NW_027105672.1:26092-31194 GCF_000696795.3 Halyomorpha halys | reverse complement strand
CCCCCCCCCCCCCGACAAACTTCTTCAAGTAAATAAAATTACATGTATTCTGCGGAATAAAAAAAAAAAAAGAAATGATTTTAAAAATCATTTTATTTTTAAACCCTATGTTACTGTTAAAATCATATATATCAAGCAGTGTTACGCTGATTTTTTAGGCATAAATAAAAATGTGCTTACTTTTTATTATCCTCAGTGTGGTTCAAAAGGTTTTTTCCTTCGACGCTTTGATTGATATTTAATAACAATAAATGAATTACACTAAAAAACGAACAACCAAAATGAAATTGTTAATAATAAATAATTGTAAGTTGTATAAAACATTAAATCTACGAAAGAGATGAATAGATATTAACCCTAAAGTAGAAAAATATTTAAATTGTGTTTGATTTATTTAATTATTCGGTTTCAGTATACATGTTTGTATTAGGTTTTAATGATATACTGTTAATTAGAATTATTAACGAGATAATAATATTTTGTTTTGTCTATTCATTATTTATTTTAATCCCTTAACAGTGATTCATGACTACGTTGTATTATAAGCCAATAAATACATCTATTTATCTAAACATCGACGTTAAAAATATTTTTCACAATCGCGCTTACAAAAAAAAATAAAAGAATAAAAACTAAATTGCCCCGTTAAAGTTTTAAAGATAAATCATCAATCCAGTATATGAGATAAGAACTCTGCCTGCGTTTTAATAAAGGAAAGAAAACAATTAAATTGATACGTTATTGACATTTGATAAAGCCGCCGACGATATCCTTCTCAAGGAAGGATTGTATCTTTATCTGTCCTACTGAACTAATTTCCACGCTTCCAATTCGCTGTTTACTTCTGCATATCTCTTCGAGTTTATCCTCACTGATACCACTTTATATAATATTTGTCAAGTCGTAAAAAGGTAACATGAACAGTCCTATTGAAACGTTTGGGGTCTGAAATATATTGAGTATTTTCAAGCTCAAATGTTATTTTTTTTTTTTGCGCTCTCAAACGGTCACTGACCGAAAATTGTTGCAGGTTGTGGGAAAAAATAAGTTGAGTGAAATTTATTTAAACAGTTTAAACTATTAATACTAATTTACCTGATAGCTACCACTAGAGATAGAATTTTCGTGCCTTAGAAAATCGAAAAACCCAAAATGTTTATAATCGTGCTGTAACAAAACAATATATACGAAATATCAAAACACCGGAATCCAGCATAAACAAATGTTATTGTTTAACTCAGAACATAACATACATGGAATGTTTGTGCAGCCTTCTTTGAATAAATGTAAACTAGCTTAATACTCACCACATTTGTACAAATAGAAAAATAAATAAATAAACTACTTCAGTTTACTTTTTTTTTATATCCATTTCCAGAATAAATAAATCTGCAAATCTCGAATTCGTTTTTATTACCCTAAAAATATGGAAATGCTAAAATTTAAAATTCTAAAACCACACTTTGTGAAAACCCACGATGCATGGCAATTAGCAGAACACATCGAGCTTCATATGACGTGATTTTTTTCCAATTGTTTATAATTTTCTGGTTCGTCCAACTAACCAAGATATTTAGCCAGCATGTATGCAGATCTCATGAGTTAAATAAATATTTTATATGCTTCACGCATAAAAGGTAATTTCAGTCAATGATTTATTTTTTTCTGGAAAGATCAGGTCTTGGTGTGGTGAATTATTATCTGAATCATATTTTCAGATTCGACATTTTTATTTAAACTAATAACGCCAAGTGATGCGGCGAGAGGGATGCGCTGGGATCTTTTGAGCTCTGCTCTACCCCTCACACGTGGGGGATAGAGTGGGCTCAGGGATCCTCAGGTCGATTGTGTAAATATTATATATTAGAGTGTAAATGTGACTAGAGACTATATTATTTTATTTTATTTATTTATTTTTCATAAACATAGTTTGATTATGTTCATTTTGTTTATTCTTCTTTTTGTATATATTTTAAGAGAGTTTTTTTTTCATTCATTCATTATTTATTTTATTTTATTTTAGTATGCATGAGATCATTCATTACTATTACCTATTGCCCTCAACTGTATGGCAGATTGTAATATTTATCAATAAATAAAAATGTATTTTAAAAAATACAAAAAAAATAACACCAAAGTCACCCTCAGAAACTGGTAAAGATTTTTTTTTTCGAAGTAATTAATGAGATTTTCCATATCTTCTAGTCAAACCATAGGTGAACATGAGGTAATTAAAACATTGCCGCTGGACTAGATGGCATCTTTCAGTTTCTAAATCTAGTTAAATTTTGCACATCTAGTCCTGATCATATTGGCTCCACTATCATCCAGGATTCGTGTGGGACTGCCTATATAAACATTAACTCGCCCAGATGGGAATCAAGAACCTGACAAACGTACATCACTTCTCCACCACTAATAGTCCCTGTTTTATCATTATATTTATGTAATTTTTACTAAACCTTTGTCACATGTTAGTATACTTACAAAAATTAAATTATTATCATTACTCTTTATCTGTGAAATTTTACGTCTCTTCTTGTCGGAATTTGAGTTAGTGTGTTAGTCAGTAATGTCATGGAAAGTTTTGTAGTTTTTTTTTTTATTAGGTTAGGCACGAATGATACTTCTATGTTCTTGTTCAATGATATTTTTGTCATGTAGAAGGGACAGTGAGTGATGTACTGAGGAAATGTTGACTGGAAGATCTGAATGGTCTCAAGGTGTGATATCTTGCAGGAGTCCCACACCTGAGTGGTGTAAGTGAAGATCGGTCCAAGTAACATGTATACAAAAAGTGGTAATATGTTTTTATGACTTAATATCGTAATTCAACTCATTACAAAAGACTGATCTACATGCCAATAATAAGGCACATCTGGACATACGGAGTTGAGCTTTAGGGCTCCACTAAACCTTCGAATTCCTCTCTTGTCCAATCCTTACAATCCAAAATCCTCAATACTCCTTATTTTGTTACTAATAAAACCATCTATAAAGACCTAAATGTTCCTTATGTAACCGATCTAGCCCGAATCCGATATCATTCCTTCTATTATAAACTCCCAACCCACTAGTTTCTAACCTGGCTTCCCCTTCCATTCCTGGTAATCCTCCGAGGCGTCTGAAAATAAGATGGCCTTGTGACCTTATATTGTAAAATGCTTTTAGAGTTCTACTACTGGGTAGTTTCTCTACATGCTGTATCATAGCATTGTGATCTTACTTCAAATTTGCTTGTTGTATTTAATATACAGTTGTAAATGTCAATAAATAAATAAAAAAATCGTAATTCAGTGATCAGTATTTTGACTCTGTCTGATAAGCAAAAACTCACTCTGGGCTATAATAAAACAGTTTTAATGTAAACTTATCGCTCTAGAATGCGTATTAGTTAATTACTTAATTGATCATTTTGTACCTTCGCTGAAGATACACGAGCCTCGTTAAGTATGGGACACACATTGGTTGGTAAGCTTCGATCTGATTCTTCACGGATGCGCAGCAAGGAACCATTATCACCTTTTTTTTTTATTTATTTATTTTTTTTTTTATGCAGACCCCCACATTTCTCAATTGCCTTGTTGTAATTATAATAAAAAATCGACACCCTACTTCACCGTGACCTAAAAAGCGGAAAATCAAAATGCACCAACAAAAGTAGAATCAAGTGAGAGCGAGACGGGCGCAGAGTTGAACGTACTTGCGAGGTAGTTGAACGGGAGGGATGATATGTTCTCAAAAGAGACAACCGTGACGTCTGACGAAGAAGGGGGACTTTTTTCATGGAATCGGTACAGAATTTCATAGGGACACTTCTTGAGGTCTTTTGACAGTATAATGTCGTCATGGTCTCCAGTCAATCGTTTTTTTCTCTGTGCTCTATTAAAAAATTATCCGGTTATTTTCGATAATCTGCATTTAGATGACAACAGACGAGGAGCAAGGAAGGTTCCTCTCTCACCTATGGCTGCCGATCTAGCTATCGATTTGCAAAATAAATCATATAAAATATTATCATACAAAATTTAAAAAATACCTAATTTCACCCCAATTTCAAACTTTATCTTCAGTTGCTTTGTGTTATTCTTAATAAACAAAAGATGTTCTCATTAAAATCATACGATATTGAGAATTTGTTTAAAAAAAAAAAAAAACCTGGATAAAAAATATTATTATATAAATCTAATATTTTTTTTAAAATAATTTATTTATTGTTATTTAAAACTGTATACACATCAAGTAAATTTGCTGTAAGTGATAATATGACATGATACAAACATGTGGAATCTACCCATTGATAGAACTCCAAAAACATTTCTAAAGGAAAAGATCTCGAGGCTATCTTCTTTTCAGAAGCCTAGGAGGATTATTAGGTAATGAAGGAGAAGCCAGGTTAGAAACGAGTTGGTTTTGGTGGTTGGGAAGTTTATCATGGAAGGATTGGTATCTGGTTCTGGCCAAATCGGCAACATATGAGACATTGAGATCCTGATGGATGATTTGATTTGTAACAAAGGATTGGCTTCGGGAGGAATTCGATGGTTTATTGGAGCCCCATAGCTCAACTCCGTATGTCTAGATTAGGCCTTATAACAGTCATGTAGACCAGTATTTTGTAATGGATTGGAAGTTTGGACCGATTGTCTAGTAAATGTTGTAATAGTCGGAATCGACGAGCTGTTTCCTGTCTTTTCAGTCATGTATGAGGATTCCATGTCAGTCGTTTGTCCAGATTTAGTCCTAAGTAACGGATCTGTTCAACAGGAATAAGTGGGGTATTATTAAAGGATACTGTGGGGCAAGACGAACATTTACGACGAAGGGTAAATGTGATTTGGTGGGATTTATTGGAATTTATTTTAATCCTCCAGTTTTAGCACCATTCTTCAACCAATAAATTTTTTTTTTTTTGTTTTTTATTATTATTTATTTATTGTAATTTACAACTGTACAAAATAATACAACAGGTAAATATGTAGTATGTTTCATATACACTTGAAAACCTTGGGAAGGAACCACCCATTGGTGGTACTTCAAACATTAATTTAAACTAGAAGGTCCCGTGGCCATCTTCTTTTCAGACGCCTCGGAGGATTATC
>NW_027105672.1:25090-26042 GCF_000696795.3 Halyomorpha halys | reverse complement strand
CCTTAACCATCCTAACCCATTAATTCTTAATCTTTCATCCTTAACAATCCCTGATAATCCTCCGAGGCGTCTGAAAAAAAGGGCACGGGACCTTCTAATTTAAATTAATGTTTGAAGCACAACCAATGGGCGGTTCCTTCCCAAGATTTTCAAGTATTAAGTATAGATTATATAATGTTACTTCTCCAAATTATAAAGCATTTGGTAATGAAATGCAGAGTAGGAGTCTAATAGATTTAAAAAGTAATTGACCCATTTGATCTGTGGTAAGAATTAGTGGGAAGTGACACCAGATTACTTACTATCGGTGTTCCTGGCGTTGATGAAAGTCTACAGAATTATGATGAGCTTAACTATTATGATCTAATTTTTATAGTGGATAATTAGTCATAGAAATCGTAGTTCATTTAATGAAAACTTATTGTCTTATCTGTAATGATATTATCAATTTTAATTTATTTTGATCTAAATAAAATCCAGTTAAAATTTAATTTTACACCATATTTGTTTTTCCTTTTTTGTTCGTTTATTGTATCCTTATATTTTCAAAGCCAAGTTAGAAACAAGATTTTCCACAATGAAAACGAGTCCGTGAGTGAGGCTATTAAAGTATCGTTCGATAATTTTTTTTTTTAATATTTATTTATTGCTATTTACAACTGTACATTATAATACATTTAGTAAATGTGATCTAAGTTAAATTGGAGTGTTACAGGAGTGTTCCCCTGGTGTGGAGTGTACCCATTGGTAGCACTCTAATGACATTTTACATTAGCTGGTCTCGTGGCCATCTTCTTTTCGGGCGCCTCGGAGGATTGTCAGGAATGAAAGAGGATGCAAGATTAGAAACTAGGGGTTTTGAGTGGTTAGAGAGTTTATAATGGAAGGAGTGATATCTGGTTCGGGCTAGATCGGTTACATCGGGAACATTAAGGTCTTTATGTATGATTTT
>NW_027105672.1:9249-24575 GCF_000696795.3 Halyomorpha halys | reverse complement strand
TAAGGAGCATCAAGGATTTTACGTAAAATAAAATATAAAATGAAATGGGTCATAATAATGATAAAATAATAAGTAAACGTCTCAACAAAACATATGTACTTAAATTAGTTCAATAACAGACAAATAAATCAACAACTAAAGTAAAGAAAATTCAAATAGTATAACCAAAATTAGTCTTCTCCTACAATTAATTGATTAAAGATCAAGCAATCATTACCTCGAACTATATTGTATTATATAAATTTTGTAAATCACAAGAGAGAATATTAGTTGCTTTAGACAGTTGATTTGAGATCTTCTTAATCTGAATTTGTGAGATCGGTCCTAATCGTCTTGGAATTGGTGGAAAAGTCAACGGATAGTCATTTACAGAAGTTGGAGAAGCTTTGATTAAGAATCTTCCGAAAAATCAATATCATTAATAAACAATTTTTTTATGAAATCCAGCGTAATGAAAGTTTAAATGGACTGATAAGTCCTACTTAAATTGGGTTCCTCATGTTTAACAAAATAAATATCGAACTGCCATTCCGAATGACACTCCAGAGCAATAACTGCTCAATTACCAATTGACCTCCGGCGATTCAGGCTCTGTAAGAAACACAATTAAAGGCAAAGCTGTTGCAATGAACGTTTAATTTACGACCTAAACAACTGGTCTCTAACATACGTAGAATAATAAAAAAAAAGAAATCGACTGGATCAAATCAATGTCTGAAGCTAGAATATATCATGCAGTGAACCATTATTTGCTCGACACGCAAATTCAATCAGTTATTTCTCAATTTAAAAAAACAAAAAGGAAAAATTATTAAAAAAAAATCGATTCCAGTAATTAAACATTCAGATATACGGAACATACGGCTATTGTATTAGCAAATAATTTTTTAGTTATACATTTATTTTAGGTTTATTCTACGATTTTATGAGAAAAAAAAATTAATAAATGAATTTTCATTTATCATAACTACAATAAGGACTTTTTTTGGTCAGAGATAAGGTTTTTTTTTCTGGAAACGTGTAATTGACATTTTGAAACCACAGAAATCATTACATACTTACCATAAAAATGTATTTTAGGGTTTCCTGACGTGAAAATAACAAATATAAATTTTTTTCTTACCTATACAAAGGTTTAACAAAGTACAACGATACAGGAGTTGCATGCGATCGTACGGTCTCGTCTTTCTCCATTTCGAACTCTTGTCTCTATTTTCCTTTTTTTCTCCTTGAGCTATTTATTAATTTTTTTTCGTACTTATCTATTGTTTATCATTTCTAACAATAAGAACTGGTTATTTATTTCAAATAAACTAACGTAAAGATAATTTAGAGAAAGATTTTTAAAAAATAAAAAAACAACACCATTATCTAAAATCTTTGGTATACTTATATTATTATATAAAAATACTTATATTACTTATACTTATATTATATAAAATATTTGGCGTACTTTTTCTGCTACTCATGTAACATGAACCGTCTAATAGCAATCAAATTTTCTTGAAATGAACACAACATAATTTTTTTTTTTGGGTGGTCATAATTGCATTCTGCAACTGTTATACTTCACTTGCTGCTCTTCAACGAGGAAATATTATATAACTTTTTTTGATTTTTACTATATAAGTTGTTCGAAAACATTAACGTATCTATTATATATAATATCATTTCAACATTTTTTTTCTTTCAATCTTAACATAGTTTTGTTTTTTCTCCTTTTTTAGTTTAAAAAAAAATTGAAAAATTCAATTTTTTATGAGCAGTAATACGCCTATACAACCTCTTCTTTTATTATTTCACATTTTGATCTTTACGTTTTCATTGTAATCTCAAAATCTGTGAATCAAGTATTGTATATATATATTAAGTATAGATTATATAATGTTACTTCTCCAAATTATAAAGCATTTGGTAATGAAATGCAGAGTCAGAAATCATACTGACTTTACCATTAACATGTTTTATCAAGAAATTTTTGATCATCAAAAGAGTTCTAAACTATCGTTACAGTATATTGTCTACTTTAACAATATTGCTAAATAATTTTTTACTTCATTTAAGAATTCAAACAATAAAAAATATAATTAAAAAAAAAGTCTGTACCGCTACAACCCATGAAGGTCTTTTCATCTTCAGTGTGTCAGTGAGTCCTGTTTCATTCTGGACCCAAGCATTTTTTATTCGGTCCCTTTTCCTCACATTCACAATAATTCTTCTAATATTATTTTGACACACCTATATTTTCCTCATACCTAATGCAACAGTCAAAGAACTGCAATATTTCTTAATAAATATTTTGTATAATAAAGAATAATTATAATAAGAAGTACTCTCTGAAAGGGTAATTCGAAAAAAAAGAATAATAGTTATTAATATTTACTAAAATTTCAGACACGGCTAAGATGGCATCTACAATTAGTACAAGATAAAAAGTCTGTTATTTCACCCCAATTTTTGGTAACTTTAATAAAAACTATTTATAATTACTAGTCAAAATTGATACTGCCAAGTATAGGCAAGCAGAATAAAGTATGGCGGCTGTTTCAAAACGTTAATTTTTCATTCGGAGCTCTATATCTTAAAAACTACCAACAACACTAGAAAATCTAAAAGAACATTATTTTAAGAAGAGTAAATTTTCTGAAATATCAGCCCTAATAGAGCTATTTACGTCCAATAGATATCGAGATATAGCCTTTTAAATAGCAATAATTCATAAAAAATGTATTGAAATATTAGTAGTTGGTTAATTTATTTTGAAAAATTTATATTTCAAAGACTATGTGGCGTACAGATGTCTATTAGCACTCAAATTAAAGCTAGTTTATTGTACTATAATATATTTTATGACCTTTACCTTCGTAGGAATAGCAGCTTTCATGATATTTGGCAAAAGAAATTGATTTATAGTTGTTCGGACAATAAGTTTGATTTATAAAAAACTTTATTTCAGAAACCATAGGAACTACAGATGTCTGTCTGCACTCAAATTAAAGCTAGGTAAAGTTACTATAAAATAGTTAATAATGTTTATCTTTGTAGGAGTAGTAGTTTTTATATAAACTCACAAAATATTAATTTATAGCTGCTTGTATAAAATGTTTGATTTTTGAAAAAAATATCTCTAGACCCATAAGACGCACGCATATGTCTGCTAGCACTCAAAAATTTAACTTCCTATAAAGTAGTTTATAACACTTATCTTCGTAGGGGTAATAGTTTTTATGATATTCACAAATGAATATAAATTTGGCACATGAAAATTTATCCAAACAACTATAAATCAATTTATTTTAGCAAATAGCATAAACACTACTACTACTCTTCTTTAAATAATGTTCTTTTAGATTTTCTAGTGTTGTTGGTAGTTTTTAAGATATAGAGCTCCGAATGAAAAATTAACGTTTTGAAACAGCCGCCATTCTTTATTCTCCTTACCTATACTTCGCAGACTCATCAATTTTGATTAGTAATTATACATAGTTTTCATTAAAGTAATCAAAAATTGGGGCGAGGCAACTGCGTGTTTTTTCCTCTGTGGGTCTTGTACTAAATGACCCGAAAAGACAGAAAAAAATAGAGAGAAATATTGCCCTGTTCTGGAAGGAAGCTGAATAACCTTCAACAGAATTAAAAATAAATATGATACTTAGAAAGTGATAACAACGTAAGGAGATCATGTTATTAAATTACTGATCCTAGGATTAAAGTAATTCCCAAATAAATGGTCATTCTCCTTCATTCTCATATTATTTGGTTTTTAAATGTTCTAAAAATAAATTTGTATATAAATTAATATCATTGTATATAATAATCAAAACAATAATTAATTCGAGCCTGCTCTTACTGATTAATGAAAATATATCATTCTAGTAAAATTCTTAGTCAGAAAAAAAATCAAAGTAAGAAATAACTGGCAGCCTGAATCACAGTTTCGTCATTCAGTCATTCAGCTTAGCATAGTTGAGGTTTCAGTTGTTACCTGAGTTTGAAAAAGAGGTATTGGTTGTACTCAGTCTAGGCTTTATTCAATGTGTTTAAAGCATTAATCTTCGCCTAGTACAAGCTAATTTACGCCATGCATTCCTGTCTATCATGCACTTTAATAAATTTTATAATTTTTTTTAAAAGAAACTATCGAAAATAGGAAAATTAAGTTACTTATTTGCTTTCCTTGAATTTTATCGTGATCAATCCAGATCTAGTTTTCTCGGAAATTCCTTTTTCTTACGATCTCTTGTTTTTTGTACAGAAATATTTACAGAATTCAAGATGTTTTGATTTTATACATGGAAATTATCCTGTCTATTTTGCATTGCTTGATAGATAAAAATATCCACGCTGGATCTCACTACACATTACTAAATCTAATAAAATATATATTTTTATGGATACCCTCAATGTGTATTTTTTCTTCTTGCAATAAACCTTTAAAATGAGAAGACGGTAGGGGTTTGCGGTCAGAATATAACACAAATAAGTTTAAATAACTTCGTTTCGGCCAGAATTTCTAGCCTTCATCAGGGCTAAGAACAAAGAACAAGATAACAACCAATGAATACAAAAATTAAAAAGAAAATATTAACAGAATGGCATATAGTAAAAAATTGTACAGAATGAAATAAAGTGAAGAAAGAAGTGGAAAATAAAATGTATATATAAATAATTGAATAAGTAAGTAAAAATAACATAATTAAGAAAATCAATACTTAATGCTATATGATGCAAAGGGATATGAATATTTTGGTTTATTAATAATTTAAAAATTAAAATTATGAAAGACTGAAACGACAAGAAACTGCTCGTAGATTTGGATTGCTACACCACCTACTTGACTCCTTATTACGTTACAAATAAACTCATCCACAAAGACCTTAAATCCCATTCGTTGCAGATTTGACCCAAAACAGATATGCGTCTTTTCATTCCAAACACCTTAACCATCCTAACCCATTAATTCTTAATCTTTCATCCTTAACAATCCCTGATAATCCTCCGAGGCGTCTGAAAAGATGGGCACGGGACCTTCTAATTTAAATTAATGTTTGAAGCACAACCAATGGGCGGTTCCTTCCCAAGATTTTCAAGTGTAAATAAAACATACAACATATTTACTTATTGTATTTATTATTTGTACTGTTGTAAATTACATTAAATAAATAAATTTAAAAAAAATTATGGAAAGAAAAAAATGAAATAAATAAATAATAAATAAAATTAAGAGAAAGAAAATATATGTAACTACTGAAATATGTAACCATAATATTTTAGAGTCAAGAAACAAAATATAAAGTTAAGTTAGACAAAAGAAGTGAATAGAAAACATAACAATAATAATGCATGGTGAACATAACTAATAACATGGGTAAGGAAAGCGAAGAAAAAAGAAGAGAATAAGAAGAAAGATTGAAAAAAAGAGAATGAAACTAAGAGCTAACCTACTAGTAGGAAATGGCAAGGCGCGTGCGAGAAGACTCATAGCTAAATAATTACGTTACAAAGATTACAAGATACCGGAACGTGAGAATATGTTACAAGTGAGTGAAAACAACAAGTAGAAATTATTTAAAAAAGGAAATTCTATAAGAGGTTTATTAAACCAAAATATTCATATTCCATTGCATTATATAACTTCAAATTTTTATTTCCTTAATTATGTCATTTAATACTTACTTATTCAATTATGTATATATACTAATGATTGGAGAAGTTTGTCGGGGGGTGCGGTCAGCAAAGAACAACATAAATAAACAAAACCATATTTATTTATTTTATAACGACGTTTCGACCTGAGTTTCAGGTCTTCATCAGGGGTTGTGGCGTAGAAGGCAGGCTAGTAACTCAGTTACTAGCCTACCTTCTACGCCTTTGCTGACCGCACCCCCGGCTGACCGGACAAACCCTCCAATCATTAATCTACGGTCAACTATCTACACCTCATTATCTATATATACATTTTATTTTCCACGTCTTTTTTCAGTTTATTTTTATTTATTTCATTCTGTACAATTATTTACTATAAGTCATTATGTTATGTACCTTCTTTTTTTATTTTTTTATTCATTGGTTGTTATCTTGTTATTTTCTCCTAGCCCTGATGAAGGCTAAAAATTCTGGTTGAAACGTTAGCTCTATTAAATTAGTTATTTATTTCAACTTATTTATGTTATATTCTGACCGCACCCCTCCCCCAACCATCTTCTCATCTAAACCCTTTAAAGTTCATCTATCCCATTATTGACATATGCAAGTTTCGATTTCAAATGTTTTGATGGAGTTTAATCAATGAGTAGATTCTTCACATGTTCGTATCATGTTATTTTACTATTAACAGCAAATTTACCTGTTGTATATATTTTTATACAGTTGTATAAAACTAAAAAAAAAATATATATAGGAAGATGGTCAGGGTTGCGGTCACAAGTGAAACGAAAATAGTTTACAACTATTCTATTTTCCAACGTTTCGCCCCACTTTGCAGGGCTTCATCAGGGCTGTCCAAATGAATAAGATGAACAGATAGATAAGATTTCTGTTCATCTTATTCATTTGGACAGCCCTGATGAAGCCCTGCAAAGTGGGGCGAAACGTTGGAAAATAAAATAGTTGTAAACTATTTTCGTTTCACTTGTGACCGCAACCCTGACCATCTTCCTATATATCAATTTTTACGGTCAACTATATATACATATATAAAAAAAAAAAAAAGTTTTGAAAGAGTTTATATATTTTCCTATCGATTATTTTTTTTATTTGGTTTTATATTACTATTAATGTCAACTGTAGTATGGTTTAATGACATTTAGGATATATCAAAATAATACATTTATATAATATTAGACCCCTGTCGAACAGATCTGCTACCTTGGACTACATTTGGACAAACGATTAACCTGGAATCCTCACACAACAGTGAAAAGACAGGAAACTGCACGTCGATTTCGACTATTACAGCACTTACTAGACAAACGGTCTAAACTTCCAACACATTATAAAAGACTGATCTACATGACTGTAATAAGGCCAATATGAACATATGGAGTTGAGCTATGGGGCTTCACTAAACCTTCGAATTCCTTTAGTATTCAATCCTTACAATCCAAAATCCTTCGTAAAATCCTCAATGCTCCTTACTTTGTCACAAATAAAATCATACATAAAGACCTTAATGTTCCTTATGAAACCGATCTAGCCCGAACCAGATATCACTCCTTCCATTATAAACTCCCTAACCACTCAAATCCCCTAGTTTCTAACCTTGCGTCTATCTCCATTACTGACAATCCTCCGAGACGCCTGAAAGAAGATGGCCACGCGACCAGCTAATGTAAAATGTCATTAGAGTGCTACCAATGGGTAGTGTTACGCCTGTAACACTGCATTTTAACTAAGACCATATTTACTGAATGTATTATGTAATATACAGTTGTAAATTTCAATAAAGTTTATAATTAACTAGATAACTATTAAATAACTAGAGACTTCCCAGTTTAGAATGGTATATATCTGTTATATTTGGTTATTTTAATAAATTATGCTTCGAAATATGATTATTATTATACTGAGGTTCGGAAATCCCTTCCTCACCTCGAACCAGTTCGATTTTTTGTGAGTTACTCCTCTTTCCATTAGATATCCCATATGAATCTTATGCTTCTTACGAAGATCATTAATTCTTTTGGGTCTGTTCTAGTAATGTCTCAGGTTCCATTCTATCATGTCCCAAATACTGCAGTCTTCGGAAGGCAAGGGCTTCACATTCACACAGAATATGTAGTGCCTTTTCTTCGTTTTCTATAAATAGAAGACAGGTGGAATCCTCCACCAGTTTCATTTTCTTAAGATGATATTTTAAATGGTAGTGGTCCTTGAGGAGTAATATTATCGTGCTCAATTCATTTCTAGTAAGCTTAAGGTAAAGTTTTGCTCTTTCCGTAGACATTTCAATAAAGATCTTAGACTATTTTGAAATGTGATACCTATGCAGTATTAAAAATACTTAAACACCGAATAATCATTTAGCATAAGGAACCATTATAGGAAAAATTTAGATACTATATTTTTCATATCCTCCGTTCAACTGGAAAATGCACCAGTAGGAGACTTTAAACTGTTAAATTTTTAAGCATGAATCATTGAACGGGTATGGAAATTATAGCAAGATATATCGCTCGCCACACATCAAATGCACTGACAGAACCTAGCATGAAATTCAAAACAGATGCTCCAAACTCGCCATTTAAACAAGTTCGTTCAACTTCAATCCAGAAAAAAGACGATCTTAAAAAGCACGTGCTGATATCCAAGAATACCTATTCTGTAACCATCCATCGCTCTACCTGGATTTAAATGGAACCGACTAAACCTACTTCTGGGAATAATTTTAAATGGCTCTATATAACAATTAGTGGCTCTATCATATGCACTTTATGTATTGCATGTTTTTATTAGATAACCATTAACGATAAATACCTTAATAAAAAAAATAAAATAACAAAAAACTACCATTGAAACTCTATGTACTAATAATAACTCGAACATTATATTATGTATTCATTTCATAATTTATAAATTTATTAAACATAAAGCATAAATGGCTGGCTACAAGTGTTAGAGAGAGAGAGAAATACTTTATTTATCTATGCTGCCTAAATACATCAGGTTGCTATCTCACACAGCATACTTATCAATCCGTAATCGGACATATATAAGTTACACATAAATGGTATAATCAGAAAAAAAGAGATACAATAATAAGATATAATAAACATTTTTTTTCCCCTACAGTTTCCTTTTACAATCAATTTCGGTCTGTACAACAAATACAAATGTTTCAATTCATTCCTATTTTTCTTTCTCATTTCTGCTCCTCTAATTTCACCATTTCACAATTTTTTAACACAGACAGATGATGGTATTTCCATATTATATTAATGAATTTTACTTCTAAATTGAAAAATCAGAGTGAGAATTAAATATTAGTGCTACAGCGTCCTGGCATTCACGAGCAACTCCCCTAACATTGTACTCAATTTGGGAACCACTACACAAGGATATTGCCCAGTATTCCCTAACAAAATCACTACTAATCTGATGACAACATAAAAATTACTTTTTTTTACAAAATCTATTGCATTGACTAAGTGACACCCACCACATAAATATGGAAGTGATATCCAAAGTTAACAATTTAGAGGAAATTTATCTGTAAGTACGTAGTAACCACTGGTTAAACTGCTTAAAAATAAATAAAATTTAACGAATATTAGCAAAATTAAATAAAATATAAATGGCGTTGATGACCAATGAAGTTTGGCGCCACTAAACAACCAAACAAACAAACAAACTGCGTGCAACGCCATATTTGGAAAATTAGTATAATATGGGTTGAAGCGTAGTCAAATAAAGAACATTTCTTATAAACTAGGGAGATAATGCTACTCGCCCGGTTGAGGAAACTCAAATTATGATGACAGATTCTTATGGAAAATCAAATAATCATTTGCACACAAAGCGTTAAAAACAAAAAAAATGAATTTGAGTTTTTTTGTTATTTATGCCTTCAAGGTTCGCTGAGTAAAAAAAAAACGCATATAAAAAAAAAATACGTCTTTAAATCTCTGTTTTCGGACTTTTATTTGTTATATAGGGGAATTTGTTGATCAAATGAAATGGAATGGAAGGGAAAGAAAAAGAAAAGGAATAAATCGAAAAACTTGTAGTTAGTTTGTAGACTGGTATTAATTGTAAAAGAAAACTGTAGAAGGAAAAAAAAAATGTTATCTATGTATTATATTATATCATGTAAAAATATGTAACGTATATTTGTCCAGTCACGGATTGATCATTATGCTGTGTAATGTAGCAACCCGATGTATTTGGGCTGCATGAATGAATAAAGTATATCTTTCTCTCTCTACTTGAACATTTTCCACATTGTACTATTTTTTTTAATGAGTCTCTTCTTGGTCATTTCTTTTTGGTTAACTACACAGTACCACCCTGTTCTAACCATGGTAGAGGAGTAAACTTTTCTTTTCGTAGGACTGTTGCAAAAATAAAAATCAACTCACCTGACCGGGATTCGAACCGGCGCCACTGCCGAGTCTGCAAAGACCTACGCCTATACTCCCTCAGTTACAGACTGCCCATTTTCTGTTTTGTGGTGTACATCTGGCTTATATTTAAAAGGAAAACATTCCTAAAAATTATGGATGGAAGATATACGAAAAATGATATTAAATACATATCCTTGTTTTATTAGTAATGAGTGATATAACAGATAATTACTGTACTCAGTCATTATTATACTTATTATTAATAAGTATTCTATTAATTCATGTTTATATTATTTTAGTTGACTGCGTTCCTGTTATTTTATTTGTATAACATTTTAAGTATATTCTTGTACCCTTGTCATATTTGAGTTTGTATCTTGTTTTTATTTTTACTCTGATCATGTCTTACAAGGGGCGAAACGTAGGTTACTAATAAATTGTGTTTTTGCTATCTTTGTTCCTTTCCTGACTGCTCACATGGACTTTTCCAACAGCTTATTTTTCAAAATACGAATATATGTTGCCATTTCTCACAAAAATAAATATTCCAATAATAATATGAAAACCTATCTTATAACGAGAAATATAAGCAGCGGGGTAGATTCAAGAAACATTTATCAGCGAACACGAAATGCATATCGGCCCTGCTGTGTATCTAACGATAACTGGCCGCGCACTTACACTCAGGCTTCGATAAGATTTGCACAAGTTTTGTTTACTAAACATACCGAATCCAGATTTGGTATGGATACATAGTACAAGAGCCCAAGAGGAGAAAAAAGGCAGTTATCTCACCCCAATTTTTGATTACATCAATGAAAGCTATTTATATTTAATAGTCAAAATTGATGAGTTTGCCAAGTATAGGTAGGGGGAATAAAAAATGGCGGCTGTTTCAAAGCGATAACAAAAAATAATTTTTTATTCGGAGCTCTATATCTTAAAAGTAGGAATAACACAAGAAAACCTAAGAGAACGTCATTTAAAGAAGAGTAAATATGCTAAAATATGAGCCCTAATAGAGTTATTTACGTTAAATAGTTTTCGAGATATAGCTTTTTAAAAAGCAACAGTTCTTACAAATCTACTGAAAGGGGAACCTTAACCCCAGAAAAAAAAAATAACCAAGTTCCACAAAATGGACTTTGTGCATGTTGGTGTCTATGTTTATGTGACAGCAACTTACCGTAAGTCAATTTTAACCTAGTCACCGATTTCACACATTTTTACCTCATTTCGTTATATTTATTTGTCGTAAAAAGGTAAACAAAGAGAGTATATGTCAGTTTTCATCCCACTTCTGTGTCCACAGGTGTTCCTTAAGGTAGTATCCTCGGTCCCATCCTCTACACCGTCTATACAGCTGACATCCTAACCAACCCTAACACTATCCTCACCACGTATGCCCTTGACATATGTGTGCTCGCAGTTAATAATAACCCTTTTATTAAACCCTTAACTCTGTGATCCCATATCACAAACCTCGAATAATGGTGTCGAAATTGGAGAATTAAAACAAATCCCAACAAATTCCATTAAATCACTTTTACCCTTTGTCGTAAACCTAACGATTGCCCCTACCAAACAGACCTATAACCTTGGACTACATCTAGACAAACAACTAGCTTGGAATCCTCACACAAGACAGGAAACTGCACGTCGATTCCGGGTATTATTAGACATTAGTAGTTTAGACTCTTAGACGAACGGTATAAATTACCGATTCATTACAAAAGACTGATCTACATGACTATAAGAAGGCTAGGGAAACCTTCGAATTCCTCTCGTGTCCAATCCTTACAGTCCAAAGTCCTCAATGCACCTCTCCTTGTCACCAATCACGATCTCCTGTCCCTGTCAATCCTCCGAGACGCTTGAAAAGAAGTTGTTCTCGAGACATTCTAGTGTAGAAATGTGCTACCAATGGGTAGTTCCTCTACATATCTGTATCATACCATTGTAATCTAACATCACATTTTCTAGATATATTTTTTATGTAAATATAGTTGTAAATTTTAATAAATATATAAATTTCTGTCATTTTTTTTTGTTGATGGTCCCTTACAATATACTACTTGACCGAATTCAAGTTATAGTACTCATTCCATACAGAATATAATGCCGTTTAATTTCTTGTGCCGTAAAGTTTTCGCAAGGATCCACGGTTTAGGAGTGATAGGCTAAAAACAAAACAAATGCCTAATTCGTTACTTTATTATATTAATTACCTAATCAGTAAGAGTTTTAGAACGAGTAGAAATGTCTTTCTGTATTCAGTGAGATAAAATTCATTTTTAAAATTATTTATGAGATGTTTGTTCTATAGGGGTATATCCACAAAAAATGTCAAATTCTTGTCCCAAGCCTTGTACTTGGTATAATTTAAAAGGAAAAAACTTAAATTAATGATCTTCAATTGGAGGAGTATCTAGAAACTAATATGAAATTTGTCAATGAACACAATCTTCCTTATTTAAATATAATAGTTTATTTCACAGACAACGATATTTCGGGGTTATCTCCCATCTTCAGGCTGCTAGAAAACAAATTCAACAAAATTTAATATATATGCTTACAATATTGCCACTATATCACATTATTCATTAAACTATTCATAAACTATTTACCTGATTAACTGTTTTATATATAATATATAATTAACTCCCGTCATTTCATGCTAATATTAAACATATTATTGTCAATATTTAAAAACTTTTTATAATATCAACTATTATACATTGTTAATCAAAATTGACTATGAAGGTAAATTAAATGTTGTTTATAAAGTTAATTTGCAGAATTGTGAAGGTTTATACATTGGGGAAACATTTAAAGAATATTTTTTAAAATTTATTTATTACTATTTACAACTGTACATTATAATACATTTAGTAAATCTGATGTAAGTTAAATTGGAGTGTTACAGGCGTGTAGAGAAACTACCCATTGGCAGCACTCTAATGACATTTTACATTAGCTGGTCTCGTGGCCATGTTCTTTTCAGGCACCTCGGAGGATTGTCAGGAATGGAAGAGGATGCAAGATTAGAAACTGGGGGGTTTGAGTGATTAGAGAATTTATAATGGAAGGAGTGATATATGGTTCGGGCTAGATCGGTTACATAGGGAACATTAAGGTCTTTATGTAAGATTTTATTTGTGACAAAGTAAGGAGCATTGAGGATTTTACGAAGAATTTTGGATTGTAAGAATTGAATACGAGAGGAATTCGAAGGTTTAGTGGAGCCCCAAAGCTCAACTCCATATGTCCAGATTGGCCTTATTACAGTCATGTAGATCAGTCTTTTGTAATGTGTTGGAAGTTTAGACCGTTTGTCTAGTAAGTGCTGTAATAGTCGAAATCGACGTGCAGTTTCCTGTCTTTTCAGTATGGTGTGAGGATTCCAGGTTAATCGTTTGTCCTAATGTAGTCCAAGGTAGCGGATCTGTTCGACAGAGGTAAGAGTAACATCATTAAAGAAACTGTAGGGCAGTCAGTAGGTTTACGACGAAGGGTAAAGGTGATTTGATGGGATTTGTTGGAATTTATCTTAATCCTCCAATTAGGACACCAATCTTCGACGGCTGTGATATGGGTCTAAAAAATTGAAAACAAGAATTGATCAACATAAGATTAATTGTAAAAATATAAAAAACATCAATATTACAGCACTCACACAACATAGTATCAAATATAAACATCAATTTGATTTCAATAATCCAGATATATTAGATATAGTTGTAAGCATAGTAAGAATTGAAAAATAATAGAAGCAGTACATATTACTAAAACCATAGACAAAGCAATTCATTTAAAAACAGATACTAAGACTTTATGCACACATTATAAATAAATTAACATTTTATTTTTGTGTATTATTTACAAAATTTAGATTTATTTAATCTTTGTTGTTTGTTATTATATAAAAATTGTTTTTAGTAAATTGTTAAATTTAGTTAGATTGTTCATCTTTGTGGCAATAGAGGTAGGTGATTATTGTTATAGTCTATTTGGTTGTTATCATGATGCAAGATAACCTTCAGGAAGGTAATTATTTTCCTTTATGAAAAATATATAATAGTTGATATTATAAAAAGTTTTTAATTATTGACAATAATATGTATAATATTACTATGAAATGACAAAGAAGGAGTTAATTATATATTATATATCAAAAAGTCAGGTAAATAGTTTATGAATAGTTTAATGAACAATGTGATATAGTTGTAATGTTGTAAGCATATGTTAAATTTTGTTGAATTTGTTTTCTAGCAACCTGAAGATGGGGGATAACCCCGAAACGTCGTTGTCTGTGAAATAAACTAATATATTTAAATAAGGAAGGTTGCGTTCATTCACCAATTTCATACAAGAAAAAAACACATATCCCTCTGGTGTATTTCCCCATATGCCGGCAATTATTAACTGATCAATCAGTAATTACTTATTAACTTTTAAAAACCTCTCTACCCTGGCTGTCCCACTTTATGTCACCATTTTTCTAATGGTTTTGAATGTGTCACCTTAAGTTTTGAAGCTTGGGAAACATGTTTATTCAATTCAAATTTCATCATTCTTCAACCCTACTGCTTCATTCTTTTCCAATGATGTTCTGATTAAGAGTTACAGCACATGTCCCCGTAGTCTAAATCTCTCTACCTTGGTCTTATTCAAATCTCCCACTAGAGCAATGACAAAAGGTTTTTTTAAATTTCCAACTCTGTAGCAATTCTACAAGAAATGACTAAACGAGCCTGACTAATCTTACTATTAAAACCTCAGTTTAAGCCTGCTTTGAATCTGTGAGAAACGCGTGTTCTGGTTTTATTAAACCTCTCTTTCCTGGCAACTACTATATTATTAGGGTAATTCACGTAACTTTTAAGAGCATACTCGAGCATTATGTGTTAGAAACAAGATCTGCAAGGACCAGGTTTTCTTCCTATAAGGTCGTCAATCAATAATTTCTTATTTTCTCTCTACTCTGGTTCTCTCTACCCTGGCCTAACTTGAAAGTTGAAGGGCCAGAGGTGAAATGTTCTAACCAGGGGAGAGAGTAGTCGTCCTCAAAGTTTTGAATAGTTCAAACTTGTCTTTTACAAATCAAACAATAGAGAGATCTTTTTTTTTAAATATTTTATAAACGACTAAGCTAGAATACTCACAAAAGACAGGAAACTGCACGTCGATTCCGACTATTACAGCACTTACTAGACAAACGGTCCAAACTTCCAATTCATTACAAAAGACTGATTTACATGACAA
>NW_027105672.1:0-7389 GCF_000696795.3 Halyomorpha halys | reverse complement strand
ATTTTAGTATGTATAAGATCATTCATCACTATTACCTATTGCCCACAACTGTGTGGCAGATTGTAATATCTATCAATAAAAAAAAAAAATTGTAAATACCTTTAATTTTGTTAATTAGTAAAAAAATCTCTTTTTATTAGTTGTAATAAACAATGAATGAATATAAAATACAAAATAATTTAATAATTATTGTTTTTAAATGGTATTTATTACATTAGTCACATTTTCCTTTTGGTTAACTATATTAAATGTATAGGGGATTGCCATCCTGAGCAATAACTATATAGTTGTTTTAAAATTTACTTGGATTAAATTCATTTGAATGTGGTAATTGAAAGTTTTGTTGCACTCTACAGTTTGTTTTTTATTTTTCTTTACAGGAAAAAATAAAATAATTCATCCATTAGGACTTTAATGTTCCATATTTTGCCGATTTGGACAGAACCAGATACCAATCCTTCCATGAGACACTTCCTAACTACCTAATTCCATTTGTTTCTAACCTGGCTTCTCCTTCATTATCTAATAAACCTCCTGATGCGTCTGAAAAGAAGATGGTTGTGATCTTCTCTAGAATTTTATTGGGGTTCTATCAATGGATAGATTCTCCGGATGTCTGTATCATGTCATTGTATAACTAACATCAAATTTACTTGCTGTATATATTTTTAATTCAGTTGTATATATCAATAAATAAATTGAAATCAAAGGAAGATGGTCCTAGTGCAAAGAAAAAAACTCAAGCAGTCATAAAACTATATAATATGAACCAACGTTTTGCACAACGTTGCAGGCAAGCGAGAAATATTCCTCATTTTCGTGCTTACCTGCAATCTGTAATCCCTGATGAAGCCCTGCAACGTGCGACGAAACGTTGGTCCAAATTAGAGTATTATTCTTTGATCGCACCCTGACCATCTTCCTTTTATTGCCACAAACGGACAATCATCTTGATTTCATCATTTTTTGATCTTCCAAAAAATAAAATAAATTATTTATTAGAAAAGTTTCAAATTACAATAATAAGAGGGGCAACACAAGTAGATTTCGACATCACAAATCGCTTTCTATTATTCAATTCAATTCCTTCAAAATACTAAAAAATCAGCTTTAACAAAATCATCTCATTCACTAAATTTGGCCCTCCGACCTTACTCGGTGGCGTCGTTTCAGCGTTATTATGTTTCCAATGATCCAGCCTTTAGATGAATATGATATTTCTTTTGTCAAAAACAGGAAATAACTTCAGCGTTTTATGATTCTAACCAGCCGTGCCAATGGCATAATAGCAAATTCAAAAGTTTTTTAGACGCCCATAAGACACGCCTGAAATAATTCTCAAAGGAAAATAATTACAATGAGATATTTCCAGGGAAACATTAGGATACCTTGGAGTTCATCTCGATCATCGTCTTTCCTGGAATCATCATATCAATATTAAACTAACCCAAATATACGCAAGATTGGCTAGTCCTCTCGTCATAAGAAAATCTAGATTACAGCCAGATACAACCATACTCGTTTATAAAACGTGAGGATAAACTGTTGGATGCAGCATCCTGTACGAAAAAAAAAGTAACAGCCAATCCAAAACTAGGTCCTAAAAATCTCAGTCCTTTGGTTTGTAAAAAATAGTCAATTATATCGGGAACTTAAATTGGATCAATAGATGAATTCTTCAAATACGTTTCATAAAATTTTATTCCCAGTTACGAGAAGTAAAAGCAGTGGCTCAAAACGTAGGAAATCCAACTTCTTCTCGAAGAAGTACAACTAATACAAGACATTCTGCTGTAAACTCTGTATGTTTCTATTTTTAATATATTGTTCACTTATAATCTTAAACACTTTCTTGTGACTGGTGAATGTTGTTTAAATAAATAAATTTAAGTTTTATCCATTACAGTCTCAAAACATTTTATTCTGTTTATAAGTCCGACGTTTCGGCCAATTCGCCATCATCAGGGACAATCTTAATACAATTTTAGAACTAAATAATTTAAAACACATCAATAATCTAACATTTCCGAGGTTTCGCTAAAGAAAATTTTGCTATATTTTAAAATTTTAAATATAGTATATAAGTTTTAAAAAACTTGGTAACTTTTTTAAATAGGCCGCATTCCGCAGCAGTGTTAGTGCATTGATATAAAATTTATAAATTAAAGCATTTGAAGTAAGAAGGTTAATTAATTCTTCATATAGAAAGCTTAAAATTACAAAGCTGTCTTTGAATAATAAACTACTAAATACAATAATAAAAATAAATTATTAAAAAAAAAATCAAAATAATAATAATAGTGATGCAATTTCAGAGTGGAAGAAAAAAATATCAGCTAATACTTATAAAATTAATAAAATAAATAACTGACTTTAAAATAGAGAAAGAAAGAGAAAAAATAAATTGAATAATTATGTTTATTTTAATAAATTAAAATTTTATCCATTATAGTCTTAAAACATTTTATTCTCTTTATAATTCCGACGTTTCGACCAATTCGCCATCCTCAGGGACAATCTTAATACAATTTTAGAACTAAATAATTTAAAACAGAACTTCATGCTGGCTATTACGCCCAGGTCAATTCAACAATTTCTCTAATTAGTCAATTTTCACACTAAAACAAAAATTAAAATTATTTATTGTGATAAATTTTAACAAATAGATGGTAGTGATCAAAAATTGTTGAATTTGATCAGGGCAGAATAGCCTGCAAGTTGTGTTTTAAATTATTTAGTTCTAAAATTATATTAAGATTGTCCCTGAAGATGGCCGAATTGGCCGAAACGTCAGACTTATAAAGAGAATAAAATGTTTTGAGACTATAATGGATAAAATTTAACTTTATTTATTTAAACATAATTAGTCATTTTATTTTTTCTATTTCTTTCTCCATTTTAAAGTCAGTTATTTATTTTATTAATTTTATAAGTATTAGTTGATATTTTTTTTATCACTCTGGAATTGCATCACTATAATTATTATTTTGATTTTTTTTTAATAATTTATTTCTATTATCGTATTTAGTAGTTTATTATTCAAAGACAGCTTTGTAATTTTAAGCTTTCTATATGGAGAATTAATTAACCTTCTTACTTCAAATGCTTTAATTTATAAATTTTATATCAATGCACTAACACTGCTGCCGTTTCGGGATGACCGTCATATTCAAAGGCCTATTTAAAAAAGTTACCAAGTTTTATATTATATTTAAAATATAGCCAAATTTTCTTTAGTGAAACTTCGGAAATGTTTGATTATTTATGTAACATTAATAAAATAAAGAATTTGAAGTAAGAAGGCCAATTTATTCATGAAATGAAAAAAAAAAAAAAAACGGAAATTGATTTTATTTAAAAATTATAAAATTGTAAATAGAGGTATTTTTTGCAGGTCGTTTTTTGCAGATCTGGTTATAAACAAATACACAATAAAAATAAGCCATGCCCTATCACCCCATTTTTCCGTCTGTATTTTTAGTCGTTGTGAAAACAACAATATAATCTACGAGCATATGAGCAATAATTTAATTTATTTTTTGTTTTATATAGTCATTACATGGGAATTCGTATTTGTTTATCAATTAAAGGAATACGCTTGCCTCTATTTTTTCCCATCTTCTCTTGTACATCCTCGGTTCCACCAGCGTGGATGAACAGCCTCGGTCTATCTCGCCCACTGATCTGTGTCATTGGCTTTCACCCACATCTAAACCACGACACTGCCTATGGCCCGTCCTAGTCTATGTACTCATATAACGCCAGTCTGGACCTGCCTCTGATTTGTCTTCCCTCTGGTCTTGGTACGAGAACCGTTTTACTTTTCGATCATCACCCAAACGGGACACTTAATAAAACCCTAAGAATTTTAGTGGTCCTTCCTCTACTTTTTTTAACTTGTCTTACGTGTAAGTCTTATCTTATCCACTCCTTTCTTCAGCAATCCCTTCCTGTCTTACCAAGGAATTTTATCTTTCGTTTCTTCTTCATACGCCTGTAAAGGATAGTAAAACTCTCTAGGTCAAACAAAAAAAAAAGAAACAAAAATACTATTTAAAACAAGGCTATTTTTATTTCAATATTTATTCCCCCCTTTCCTTAAATTGCTGTACTTATAGACGATAATTCACAATTAGCTCTTCTGGTTCTATTGAATCTTCCACATCTCGGCCAATAAGCAGTATATGCTTCAGGGAGGATTTATTTACACCCTTTTCTAAGAAGCTCTTCAAACCAGTCATTGAAAGCCACCTGTAACCTTCGTTGGGTCAGCTATTAAAACTAAAGCATCTGCATATAGAAGACCTTGAGACTACTCAGAAACTAAATTCCTGTGCCTATCTATTGCATTATATGTTTCTCACTTACAAACTTTCTGTACTTCAACTCAAACCATCAATAAAAGGCTTTGGTTCAATTCGTTGAGTCTTAAAATTGGGGTCGTGATAATTCGATTCAATTACGGTAATGAGATTAAACATGGATTTGTCCCACATAAATTATAAGCTATTTCTGTAAATATTACTTATGCTCTGTCTAATACCTAAACCTAATTTGTATTTTATGGAGAAGATGGGAGGAGGGGATGCGGTCAGCAAATAAACGTAAATAAACAAACAATTATTCATTCGGGTCGACGTTTCGACCTGAATTTCAGGTCTTCATCAGGGCTAAAAAACAAAAACAGATAACAACCAATATACATTTCTTAATATGTTGTTTTATTTATTTCTTTTAATTTTTTATGTTTCTCTGAATAATGGTTGTTTTCTGTTTTTTATTTTTTTATGTGTTTTTAGACCTTTTCTTTATTTGGGTTTATTTACTGAGTCTACGGTAAACTATCAATACCTAATTTGTATTTTAATAGCAGCATGTTCTTACTTTATTTTTATGCACTTTAAAAAAAAAAAATTAAAAACATGTAATAATACACCTCATTATGAATCCGTAATAATAAAATATTTGTATGATTTGATATTAAAATATTATTATTATTAGAATTTATTATATTTAAACCCAAATGAAGATTTAAACCATTATGAATAAAATAGACTACTTCATCCTGGAAAAATCAATAAAAAATACTAATTAACAGACACTCAAAAATAGTAATTTTGTTTTGTTCTTTCCTTCTTTTTTAATTGTAAAAAAATAAATGTTTTAGTGGTAATTTATCGAAGAGTTAATTGCCTAACTCCACAATTCTGATTTATAGAAAACACATGAAAATAACGAAACAAAAGACGGTAAATGAAAACCTGTGAAAACCTATGATGGAAGAAATAGTCCATTTTGTCCACTATGCACGAGGCAGAGTCCGCAATACTACATTAAAATTCACAACCAACATCTTCGATGTTTTCTAGTAAAATAGAAATTTTACTTAAACATTGAGCATCTGAGATTAGGACCTAAATTTAAAAATACATGACTGTCGTATAAGGTATCTCCAAAATTTCTATAATTTTGATTGATGAAACTCCGAAGAAATATAAATCATAAAAAAAAAAAAAAAAACTAAGGCAAGTAACCATCCAACCAATTAAAAATAAAAACGATCAAAATAGTTAAGTCCCAAACCCGCCACTGAAAGCACTTGTCGCATGTCATCTACACAAGACTTGTCCATGTCCAACTGAATCCATCAAGAAATATGGATGAAATTCCCTCTCTGGTTTAAACTTTGTTTTAGGTAAAGGAAAAGTACTAAAATTAAATTGATAAGTAACATTTTTCATCTAGATAGATCAGCATTTATTTCATTTATCAACAACATTTAGCTATTGCAAGCCATCTTTAGGATTTGTTAACTCAGTTATTAGAGTAAACTTCAGTTACTTTTTAATATGTCTAACAACAATATTAAATGTACTACCAATGACACGGTTGAGAGGGAAGCGCTGGGAACTTCCGGAGTTCACACACAAATGGGGGCAGGCATGGTTAGGAGTTCCTCAGGCTGAATGTAAATATTGTATATAAGAATGAATGTATTTAAGAAGCTATTTTATTTTAATGTTGTTTCATTCTAATTTTTTTCTATACATTGAAAAGAAGAGGGCTTGGAGACCTTCTAACGTTGAAATGTTATTAAAGTGCTACAGATGGGTAGTTTCTCTAGAATCCTATATTATACCATTATAATCTAACATAAAATTTACTAAATGTATTTGTATGTAAATAAATAAATTTCCATACATTATTTTGTTATCATTTGATTTTAATATTTTTGTAAATACAAAAATATTGAATAATACAATTTTGATTTAAGTACATTATTTTATACAGAACATTTTAAGTCAAAAAAGTTAAAAATATAATAATTAAATTAGCAAATTTTAGTTTAAAGTCCGGTTAAATTATAGAGATTTAATCGTTTTTTTTTTTCTAATATGTAATATTTGTAGTGTTAAAGATGATTTAGAAAATACATTTTTTGAATTTTTGGAAGTTTAAAAAAAATAACTTTTTCTCAAATTCTAAATAGCAAAAATATAATATCGCAAGGTAAGGTTTTTTTATTGTAAGGAATATTTTTTAGTTCAAAATTAAAAAAAAAAAATCATATAAATTACTGAATATTATATTATAATAATATAAATAGTATATACAAGAGAATAGTACTTCTTCAAGGGACATCTGCTATGTTTCCCAAGGCCACTTCCAACATCCCTAATGCCCTTGGCTACAGTGAGTTACGAACGACCGGTCACCAAGGCTCACCGTTATTCATTAAATCTCAGAGCATTCATGAAATACTTGAGATATAAAATATAAATCAAGTCGAAGGAGAGTGAGGCGTTTCAAATCACCCCTTCGTCCTTTCTTAGTGGTCAATGTAACGCAAGCAAGGGACATTGCATACCCGTCCCATTTGGTCCATGGACCGGCTCATTTTTTCAGGCCATCTCAGTCCTGTGGATGCACAACTTTTACTGCCCTCTCTGGAAGATTGGTCATAAAAGTGGGGTTGCTCCCTTATGGTTCCCAGACTTGGATTTTATGACCCATATGTGGAAGGGTGTGTAGTGCCAGGGCTCCACAGGTCAGGGGGCCATCGAAGCCCCTTGTCTTAAATCAACTTACTACTCAACTTGCTATTTCAATGCATTAAACTAAATTTGCATATTTCCTTTTGTTAAAGCTGATTTCGACTAGAAATCAAAAGTGAAACATTCTGCACTTATTAAAAAAATGCAGTATCTGGCCTAAGAATATTTTGAAGAGAGTGAAATATATTTTTTTGTATTTATTTATTGGCATTAACAACTGTATTTACATAAAATACATCTAGTAAATATGATGTTATATTTTAGTGGTATGATACAGACTAGTAGAGAAATTATTCATTGGTAAAACTCTAATAACATTTCTTTTTTTTTTTTT
>NW_027105671.1:12753-13077 GCF_000696795.3 Halyomorpha halys | reverse complement strand
ATCATAAATTAAAGGTTACAGAGCTGACAGAAGTACTGCGTAGTACTTTAATGTATTCAAAGAAGAAACACCTTAACTAAAACAATAGAATAGAATAGATGTCCCTTTTTACAATTTTTAGTTAATCAAATAGAGAAATATTATAAGTAATTTAAAAGATCCTTAACCAAGATACTAACACAAACAAAAACTCATCATTTGAAAAACAAAACATTCTATGTAACCTCCTCCTATTAGTTCATCTGGGCACCACTAGGGGTACAGTTAGGGTTGCTTCAGTATAGCAGCATCACAATTATTCAAATTATGAATATGATTTATACA
>NW_027105671.1:6592-11957 GCF_000696795.3 Halyomorpha halys | reverse complement strand
GCTAATATATATTAAAAATGCTCCGGTGATATTCTCGTAAAGTATTTGCCTGTTTTTTTTTTTTTGTTTTAAGAATGAATATTAGGATTTGTTTGGATTGTAGTTCCAAGATGGATGAGTATTACGACACTTGCTATAGAAGGGTCATTACTATCTCGAGGCTACAACAAAAGGTACCTCCCCCTTGTGGTTTAGATTTAAATTGTCCCATTGTTTTTTTGTTCAGTTTTTAGATGAACTAATAGAGACATAAAAGTGAGCTACCTCCTCCGAGCATTAATGAACACACATTCGTGCAGCTACACCATTTCATATGACTACTATATTTGGAATTGAAAAGAATCAATATAATCTGCCACAACGAAAGGGCATTAAATATTCTTTTTCAAATATTCAATCATATAATATATACAGAAATAGAAGAATAAAAGAAAACGAAAAACAGAAAAAATTTTATGAGGAAGAATGGTCGGGGGAAGCGGTCAGCAAAAATACACAAATAAACAAAACTTATTTATTTGTGCCAACTTTTCGACCTGAATTTCAGGCTTTCATTAAAGCTGAAAAAACGAAAAAAAAAACAGATAGCAATCATTACTGAGAGAAACATATAAAATAAAAATACAATAATAATAAACAAACTTTCAAATATACATAACAATAAATTAAGTAGAAAAAAGTTGATTGATACTAATAGAAGATAATATATAATATTATTGAGGTAAGAATTATTCAAAATAAATGATGACAAAAACATTAAAACAGTGTACAAGGAATAAGAAATAAACATAATGAATGGTGTGAAAGAAAATGTAAATGTTAAGTAATGGAATTGACGTTATAAGGTATGTAAGTAGTGTTAAAAATAATGAAAAACAATTTAAGTAAACATACTGATATGTATAAAAGAAAATGATATATATAATACAATGGGCAAGAATGAAAACACAATTGATACTACAATGGATATAGTAATATAGATGAGTAAAAAAATGTAGAATCTCTGGAAAAGTGAATAAGGAGAATCAAGTGATCTTCTATCTCTTGATAGGAAGAGTGGTTAAAAAAAACAAACAAAAAAAAAAAAAAAAAAAACGACAGTGCCGCTTAGACAGAGGTTCTGTATATAATTATGTCGACAAATATTTTGTTTAATATAAATATGTGAAATGAAATGAAGCTCCAGGCTTTAATCATAACTAATAAATTCTCAATAATTACTGAAAAAAGATTGACTTAAACTTATTAAATTTTGATGGAATTTATCGTTATAGATGAGGATCGTTATAGAACTACCTTTGTGCTAATTACTTTTGAATCTGTTATATTTAAATATAATTATGAATATTTTAAAATGTTTTATTTTTATTTTTAACTATCATTGGTTGAACTATGAGTAAGATTATTAAATTATGTATTTGATAATGAATCATTTGGTAGCGTATTGGAATTAGTTTGTAAAATGTCTAGTTACTCATAGATCGGAATGGAACTTTGATACTGATGCCGTTTGGTTGTTGCCACGTGCTTGGAGGAGTGCTCCTAATAATATCTTGCTCATTGTAATTATAGCAGCTTATCTGGAAGAGGCAGACCAACGGCCAACGCTAAGCAAATGGTTTTTGTCTTTTGCCTAGTGTCAGTTAATAATTAGACCAATGTTTTGTTGTTGCTTTGTTTTTTTGTGAGATAGGTGGAGAGAAAACTCTTTTAATTGCCAAATATCACAAGCTGTCGTAATTGAGTACAACAAATAACAATTTATTCATTTATTCATATTTATATTTGTAGGCAACATAAATAATTAAATAATTGCGAAATGAAAAAAAGGAACGAAAAAAAAAATTTTTTTTAATAATTTATTTATTGATATTTACAAATGTATACATATATACACATCAAGTAAATTTGCTGTAAGTGATATTATGACATGATAACAACATGTGCAGAATCTACCCATTGATAGAACTCCAAAAACATTTCTAAAGGAGACCATCTTCTTTTCAGACGCCTAGGAGGATTATTAGGTAGTGAAGGAGAAGCCAGGTTAGAAACAAGGTGGTTTGGGTGGTTGGGAAGTTTATTATGGAAGGACTGTTATCTGGTTCTGGCCAAATCGGCAACATAGAGGACATTGAGGTTCTGATGGATGATTTGATTTGTGACAAAGTAAGGAGCATTAAGGATTTTACGAAGGATTTTGGACTGTAAGGATTGGATTCGAGAGGAATTAGATGGTTTAGTGGAGCCCCATAGCTCAACTCCATATGTTCAAATAGGCCTTATAATAGTCACGTAGATCAGTCTTTTGTAATTGATTGGAAGTTTGGACCGTTTGTCTAGTAAATGTTGTAATAGTCGGAATCAACGAGCAGTTTCCTGTCTTTTCAGTCTTGTATGAGGATTCCATGTCGGTCGTGTGTCCAGATTTAGTCCTAAGTAACAGATCTGTTCAACAGGAATAAGTGGGGTATTATTAAAAGATACTGTAGGGCAAGACGAAGGGTAAATGTGATTTTGTGAGATTTATTGGAATTTATTTTAATCTTCCAGTTTTGGCACTATTCTTCGAGGGTGGTGATGTGGGATTGGAGGGATTGGGAAACAATGGAAGGATCATTATTTACTGACAATAGGTATTTGTAATCGGCATACGTGGTGAGAATAGTGTTAGGATGGGTTGGGATGTCAGCTGTAAAAACTGTACAAAGGATAGGATCAAGGATACTACCCTGAGGTACACCAGCAGACTGAGGAAACAGGGATGAATAAGCCCTGTTGTTATTTACTTGAAATAACCTGTCTGAAAGATAAGAACGGATAATGAGATAATATGTAGGGCGTAGGAATTTACGGATCTTGTATAGCAGTCCTGGGTGCCAGACTCGATCAAAAGCCTGTTATGCATCAAGAAAGACTCTCGAGCAGTACATTCCGCGCTCCAATGAAGAAAAGACTACATCGACCACACGATGGCATTGGTGGATAGTGGACTGGGATGTTCGGAATCCAAACTGGTGATCTGGGATTATGTGGTTAGATTCTAGGATGGGGTGCGTTTTAAGATAAGTTTCTCAAGGATTTTTCCCATGATAGGTAACAGAGAAATAGGACGGTAACAGGATGGGTGTTCTGGCGGCTTTCGAGGTTTGGGAATCATTTTGATTATGGATAATTTCCATGGGTCAGGAAAGTATGTGGATCTGACATCAGCATTTTAGATGTAGGTGAGGAATATAACAGATTTTCCAGGAAGATGTTTTAGAACAAGGGATGTAATTAGGTCATAACCAGGAGCTTTGCGGGTTGGTAAATTCTGGATGATGTTGGATATCTCTGATGGATGAAATGCTTTAGATGGCAGGGTCATTAGGAGTGGAGTATTGAATACTTCTTCAATGTGTTCAAGGTTGGTTGAATTAAGGATGTCAGGGTGTGGCTCAAAGGTTTTAGAAAGATGCTGACCGATTATTTGAGATTTTTCTTCGTCCGATTTTGTCCATGTTTGAGATTCAGTAAGAAGTGGGTGATTAAATTTCTTGAAGTTAAGAATCTTTTTAGTAGTCGTCCATAAAGATTTGTCAGTAGTCGCGAGGTTTTCAGTTAAGTTAGTTAAATTTTGGGTTTTGAATTTTTTAAGTTTGTTTGTCAATTTAGTATAAGTGTTTTATCTGATGGGTATCTAGTCCTGTGCCACTTCACTCTTGCTCTTCGTAAAAATATTTAAGTTATATTTTGTCATTTCTAATAGAATAAATTCCTCAAATGAATCCATACCAATGTAAAATATTAACAATGGTCCTGAGGAACTATGAACCTGGGTTGTGGTCCAACCACGTGAATCACGTCTGAGGCCTCGAAAGCCAAATTTTCTTTATCTACAGCTTTTTGCTTCCTTCGATTATGATTATAAATAAATTTAATTGCTAATGCAGAGAACTTGTGCCTTTAAACCAGTGTACTCAGAATATTTGTGCAATTTCGTATACCACCGACAAAGTTGCACAAACATTCAGTCCTACTTTTCTTATCAGTTACACTTTTGTTTCATTTACAAAATACATGGTAGTAGATACAGAAGACAATTCCAACTTACGGTAGCATATTGTTGGATAAATTAAGCCCGATGTTTAAGAGTGTTTTGTAACAGTATCCTAATGAATAACTCTTGATTGCATTTAAAACCAGATGCTTACAGAAAGGCGAATTGAAAACTGCAACTACAGAAAACCTGACTATTGAAGAAAAACCCAAATGTCAAAATTAAAATTCGAATTTTACCAATTTTTATAAATTAAAATTCTTCCGAACTAATTTGTAAAATTAATGGTAAAAATAAAAGCATAAAGGTACACCCTGATAATATCCAACTCCCAAGATTAGCAGCTTATCTGTTTCGGATAAAAAATGAGCTATTTATGGAAGTTCCCAGTTCTGATTTTCCTGAGTCCTATCATTGATTTTTTTTTATTATAAATAGTTTTCCATATTTTTTCTATATATGTTATATTGTACAGTATAAGTTTACGAGGATTATTCGTAAACTAGCAAGGGGGGGGGAGTTACTGTCAGCTGGTTCTTCGATGTCAGCTGACTGAGTAAATCAGCGTATATATAAAGATGTGATAAATACAATAAAGCCAGTATCTTACAGCAGTTCAAGCGTGTTAGATCTTATTCCTTCTTCTCCTTTTTGGCATTTTGCTTTCGCCGATACTTAACTTAACCACCCCTAACTATATATATATAAGTTATGTGTTTGGTGTAGAAAAACCAATAAAAAAGGAAAAGGATGTCTGAAGAATATTCTCTCAGCAAAAAAACAACAACAAAACAAACAAACAAAATTTATATTCTGTACATTCTCTTTGAAGACGTAGTAGGAATTTTCAGCTGTTCCATATGCACTGTCCTTCTCTTTTTGGGTCCACGTAAGTTCTCAATTGTGACAGTATTATGTTCCCTAATCACTATCACCCTGTAGGGACCATCGTATCGCTGCAGTTCCTTTCCCCTATTGGTAGGCAATCCCTTTCTTCAGGCACTGTGTCTCTATAATCTCTCCGCCGTCCGCGCAGTCCAAAAAGAATTTCGAAGGGTGCGAACCCCGTGACCGTATGAATGGAGTGATTGTACGCTGCAATAGCTCGTTCCATCGCGTCGTTCCAATTCCTTTTGCAACTCCCTGATATGCGTATTATCAAATTCTCTACCCCCATTCAATGATATTCTGTCAGGGACCCCGTGAAATTGAAACCAAGCGCGAAGAGCCCGCAACACCGCCTTCGCCGACTAATCTTTCACATATATCCGCAACTGTATCAGCTGACATTTCACTCAGACCGTAACTTTATATATATATATA
>NW_027105671.1:3566-4954 GCF_000696795.3 Halyomorpha halys | reverse complement strand
ATTGTTTCTTTTCAAGAGCTGAAGAGATGTAGTCAACTACTCTGAGGCCTTGTTGAACTGTGGAGTGTCTAGGGCGGTATCTAAATTGATGTGCTGGAAAACTCTGTGATTCAACGATGGATAGGATATGTTTAAGGAGGAGTTTTTCAAAAAGTTTTGAGAGGATTGGAAGTATGGGATACTCTCTATCGTAACTACATTATTCTCCCTACTGATTATCACCTTGAATGGGCCCTCGTATCGCTGTATCTCCTAACCCCTGTTAGAACCCAACTTTCTATATACGATCGTCCCAATTTTGATATCTCCCATCCTGTCTGTAACCTTTAGATTTTTCTACACCATCCTCCTGGTTTTTCCTTTTCCATTCTTCCGCGTGCTTTTTCCCATAACTTTCTTCGAGCAATGTTATTATTCAGTATTTCATCCCCATCAGCTGTCGTGCTCTTATAGTCCCGCCGGTGTCCATGAAGCCCAAAGAGGACCTCAAATGGTGAAAACCCCGTAACTGCATGTATGTATGGATCTATATGGATGATCTGCTAGTGTTCAGTAAAAATGAATACGAACATGTGCAACATCTACACAGCGTATTCCAGAGAATCAGACAATTTGGGGTCAAATTATCGGGAGATAAATCATCGTTGGGGCAGGACCAAATAAATTTTTTGGGCCACAGGATTTCCAGGCAAGGAGTTAAACCCGACGCAGAGAAAGTCGCAGCTATACGGAAGATGACAGTGCCTAGGGATGTGAAGGGGCTTCGGAGGTTGCTGAGAACATTAAATTATTACCGGAGATTTGTTCCAGAAATGGCTGAGTACCTCGTCCCACTCAACAACCTTCTGAAGAAAGGCAGGAAGGTGATCATCTTTCCGCTGGTGGAAGACAATATAAGGCGGTGTACGGAGAAGCTGCAGCAGGAGTCGGTGCTTGCTTTCCCAGACTTCACTCGGCAATTCCCTATCACTACAGATCCAAGTGAGTATGCATTGGGAGCGGTGTTGTCTCTGGATGGTAAAGGGGGAGATCGCCCAGTGGCATATGCCAGTAGGCGCCTAACAGACACGGAGACCAGATACAGCGCACTGGAACGAGAGCTCTTGGGAATAGTGTGGGCTGTTGACTACTTTAGGCCCTATGTATTTGGCAGAAGGTTTTGGATACACATCGACCATAGGCCTCTTCAATGGGTGGGGAAGTTGAAGGAATCTTCGGCTAGGATTATGCGTTGGAAGGAGCTCCTGGCTCAATATAACTTAGAAATAATCTATAAGCCAGGAAAAGATAATGTCGTAGCCGATTGTTTGTCTCGAGCAATTACTGTAAATGCAGTAGAAGAGGAGGCCGGAGAACCGTCTAGACAATTCTTGCGGAAGTGGGCACCG
>NW_027105671.1:0-1581 GCF_000696795.3 Halyomorpha halys | reverse complement strand
CGAATACAATAAAGCCAGTATGTTACAGCAGTTCACACGTGTTACATCTTATTCCTTCTTCTCTTTTTTGACATTTGGCTTTCGCTGATACTTAACTTATATATATTATAAGAATCGTTCGCTTGTTCATTATAAGAAGATAACAAACAATTTGAAGGATACTTATTTATGATCTTTTAGGAATATAATACATTATAATTCTTGATTCGCTTAGAAAACAAATGTAATTACCGAGAAGCGTAACGTAAATATTTATAACACAAAGCCAGTATTGGTAAGACACAAAACAGATGCCTTGAAGCGAAATTACCTTTGCCTATGAATCTAAATATCTTATTGCTCTCGATTTATATTTTTTGTTTGTGTGTATTATTTATGCAATAATAATTTCATTTTCAATTACGCAATCAAAATAATAAGCAAGAGGAATATAAAAGCTTTTTTTTATAGTTTCATTTTTTATAACTTGTGTTGTAGGATATGGAAGGGCTGTGGTTGCTGCCTTGGCTGGGCTTGGTGGCTGCGATCCCGTGCGAGGAGGCCAGGATGAGGTGTGCCTTCAGGACAGGCTGTGGTAACGCACTCAACAAGTATATGATCGTCTGTTCCGAACTCAATCGGCGACCCAATGTTTGTCCGGAACTATGTGTCAACGCCCTCATCGCCCTTATGTCCACCAACGAAGGAAAACAACTAACCACAGTAATATTATCTATTAATATCATCACTTATCTATTAATTACATCGGAGGATTCCTTATATTACCAGTTTCCCAATCTCAGCTTTCTTGAGTGTATACATTATTTTCCGTAAATAAATCACATTTTACATATTATTTTTCATTGACATTGAATATACATACTTTAAAAATATTTACTGTTAGAGGGGAAAACAGCGTATTTACTGCACTTAGTAAACTAAGCGTAATGCTCTAAATAAGTGCACTTATTTGTTTATTTTTTCCCTCCCTTTCTAGAATTGTATTTGTGCATTTTAACATAGAAAAAGGTCTTTGTATCTGTGCGTGTCAACAAAAAAGTATTACATTACATTACATGTAAGTACTCTGGTCCATTAGAAAAAAAAATTGTATTATTTATTGTTTAATTATTATTTTGCTAAAATTGTTTGATGTTTTTTTTACCTTCACCTTTTATATCTGGTGATGAAGTAAACTCGCCGTTAAATTCAGTATAGTGCACTGAGGATATCCAGGGATCCTCATTGCACTATCATACTGATAGTAGTATGGGGGATACTGAACGTATACACCGTCGTCGCTAGGCAGCTCATCGTTACTACAACAGTATGAGCTGCATCCTGATACGAGGAAAACATATTTCTATGAAAAATGTAAAGTAGTAATTTCTGGTATAAATTTTCCACAATTGTGAATAGCAACTTAATTTTAGGGATATAAAATATTTATAAATGAGGTATAGATAGTTGACCGTAGATTAATGATTGGAGAAGATTGCCGGGGGGATGCGGTCAGCAAAGAACAACATAAATAAACAAAACCATATTTATTTATTTTATGCCGACGTTTCGACCTGAGTTTCAGGTCTTCATCAGGGCTAT
>NW_027105670.1:117966-118183 GCF_000696795.3 Halyomorpha halys | reverse complement strand
GGTTATTGCCCGTGACAACCAATCCGCGACCACGTTCTCCTTCTCTGGCTTATAGGCTATCTCCATATTGAATTGACCTAGCAGCTCCTTCCAGCGAGTAATGCGCGCCGAAGACTCCTTCAGTTTTCCTACCCACTAAAGAGGTCGGTGATAGGTATGGATCCT
Organism: Halyomorpha halys; assembly: GCF_000696795.3. NCBI lineage: Eukaryota > Metazoa > Arthropoda > Insecta > Hemiptera > Pentatomidae > Halyomorpha > Halyomorpha halys. The sequence goes on along the minus strand of NW_027105670.1, from coordinate 118,018 downwards.
AAACCGCCTCCCAAACAGGTATGGTCGAAAGTGCTCCACTGCCCACACAATC
>NW_027105670.1:112260-113758 GCF_000696795.3 Halyomorpha halys | reverse complement strand
GTATTAGTAAGATTAAGTAGCTTTAAGTTTATCAACAACCTGTGTCTATATATACCAGAAGAATATGATAATAAAGTTAGTTGTTCAGTAGCTGTGTGTTGTTACTCTCCCCGAACCCCCGGACGAGCGGTACTCCCTTCCCCAAGTCGAGGATATCCTAGACCGCCTTGAGGGAGCGACCATCTTTAGTACATTGGATTTGAATAGCGGGTATCATCAAGTACGGATGGCCGAGGAGGATATTGCGAAAACGGCCTTTTCATGGGAACGGGGACACTTCGAGTTCGTCCGCATGCCGTTCGGATTAAAAGGGGCCCCACTCACGTTTCAGCGCCTTATGGACGAGATGCAACGGGGCTTGAGCGAATCCTATTCCCAGATTTATATGGATGACCTGATCGTGTTCAGCAGAACCCCACGGGAACACGTGGAACACCTCAACCGAGTTTTCAATAGGATACGCGAATTCGGTCTGAAACTCTCGCGGGAAAAGTCTCAATTTGGGCTACGAGAAATCAAGTTTTTAGGGCACGTAGTTTCACGGAACGGGGTACAACCGGACCCGGAGAGGGTTAAAGCTATCCAGGGAGCTCCTTTACCTAAGGAACGCGCGCGGAATCAGACGGTTTTTGGGGATGGTGAACTACTACCGGAAATTCATACCGGGAATAGCGGAGCTCACGCAACCACTAACCGAGATGCTGCGAAAAGGGCGACGATTTCAACTCGGACCGGATCAACTAACAAGCATTAGGAGGTGTCGGGAGGTCTTGACCTCGTGCCCACTATTAGCGTTTCCCGACTTCAACAGGATGTTTAGGATCACTACGGACGCGAGCGAGGTCGCTATTGGGGCTGTCCTTTCTCAGAACTTTGAAGCCGGCGAGAAACCGATAGCATACGCAGGACGGAAACTGAACGAGGCCGAACAACGCTATAGTGCAATCGAACGGGAACTTCTGGCGGTCGTATGGGCGGTTGAATACTTTAGACCATACGTATATGGCAGACGGTTCGAGTTGCTGACAGATCACAAACCGTTGATTCACCTAGCGACACTTAAAGAATCTTCCGCGCGGGTATCGAGGTGGAAGGAGTGGTTAGCTGTCTACGATTTCAAGATTATTCACAAGAAGGGTGTAGAGAACGCGGTCGCGGACTGGTTGTCCCGGGATTTGGTGGTGAATGCGATCGAAGATGGGGAAACCTCCGCGGAACCATTCGCATTACGGTATCTTCGGGAATGGGCAGAAACTGGACCGGAAATCCCGTTGGTACAGAACGAGCCAGAGGGGAACACAACACCGACGGACAGACCACAAGAACTCCCGGAGATCGACGATATTATTAACAGCAAACGCCACCAAATCATTATCAGATCGAAGCAGGACCCCGGGATCGAAACCAGGGCAAGTACTTACGAAGGACTCTCGACAGTAGTGGTTCGCACGCCCGCATCGATAGACGAAAACGTATTGGAAAACATATTTATCGAATT
>NW_027105670.1:108748-111505 GCF_000696795.3 Halyomorpha halys | reverse complement strand
CATCATATCAAGGGCAGGGGGGCCGTGGAACGTCTCCACAACACTCTTGGAGAACATTTGCGACTTCTCAAGCTAGGACGCAATCTCGACCCATTTGAGGCTATGCCGCGCGCGATCATAGCATATAATAATACGATTCATACGGCGACAGGACTGTCCCCTGTCGAAATCGTGTTTGGTCACCGCCGTCGGGATAGAGGGGACCTCATTACGGTCAACAATCATGACCTCCGAACCGGACTCTCGCAAGCGAGGGTAGAGCGCCGGGATACATGGGCGAAAGTGAGGGAGAAATTAGTACGCGAAAAGCAAATCAGGGTGGGTAAGGTGAATGACAGACCAATAGTCTATAGGAAGGGACCTTTGACATTGGGAACCGTAGTGTACAGGAAACTACGAACAGCTCGCACTAAAACAGCCGCGCGGTATGAGGGGCCGTACAAGGTCGTAACGATCCGGGAGAATAATTTGTACACTGTCAGGGACTTGAACTACCCGTTTCGCTCACGTACGGTACACCTTGAGGAACTTCGTGCCTCACGTAGTACCTCAGAGCGAGCCGGACGGCGGTGCCCAGCCTGGACCATCTCACAGCTAAAATTTTTTTTTGTTTTGTTTTTGTACATATAGGTTACGTCTAGGCGAAGTTAAGTTGCTGTATATATAGGTTAAGTCTAGGTTAAGTTCCATTGTTTTCTGTGAAGTGCGTACATGCAATATATTTTTTTTTTGTTGTTTTGTTACGTTCCACTATATGCAAACTGTGTATTACTTTAGTTGTCTTGTATTTATTTTAGTTCCTCCATACGAAGGAACTGGAGGGAGGGAGTTAGCTGTATATATGACCTGTAAATAATAATATAAACCTGGTATTAGTAAGATTAAGTAGCTTTAAGTTTATCAACAACCTGTGTCTATATATACCAGAAGAATCTGATAATAAAGTTAGTTGTTCAGTAGATGTGTGTTGTTACTCTGCCCGAACCCCTTTTTATTTTAAGTGATATTGTCAGTCTAATCGTAAGTTATATATATATATATATATATATTTTAGTTCACCATTTTTGTAAAACACTATGCAGTTTGAAACATATGTTCCTTTAATTGTTCAATTTCGCAGCGGTTCTGCAACTTCCAAGGTGAAGCTGCCATGTTGACTGTTTGAACAATGTTTTTTTTTGTCCACTCACTGTCTTGACATGACATCTTTTAATCGATAAAGATTGGTTACCTTACTTGTATGATTAACAAAGCTGATTAGCAATATTAAATTAAAATTACATTTTACATTCAATATAATTTAACTATTTATTTATTTTTACGGTGGAAAGTTTTTATGATAGCCAAATTAATAGCCAAACCGTGGTAAAAGGAAAATAAAGAAAGATAGTGAAAGATAATATGGCTGAAAGGTTGTTTCCTTCCACATGGCAGGCTTTAGATTTTCATTTAAATTATTATTTTGTTTCAATTCTCCTGTTTAAAGTATTTTTACTTGTCGACAGGTGGCTATGTGCATGGTCAACAGGAAGGAGAGCTACCTGTTCCAGATGACGGTGAGAACTATTCATGTTATTATAATCCTAAAAGTAGTTATCTCAAGAATAATATTTTAGATTTTGCGTTATTTATTATTTTTCGTGTGATCGTTCTTCACTTTCACCTCTGATTTGATTGCAACATGTACGACACTAGACTTCAAAATAAGGCTGGTAGTCATTTTCACTATGTTTCTGCACTTAGTCCCAACATGGCGACGGCCGGACTAGTTCATCCTTTTGTATCGTCAATACATAGGAACCTTGATCTTCCAGTATGGCCAGTTCTCTCATTTCGCTAAGTTGTAAGGATGGAATTTATTATTTATATATATTATAGATGACCGTAAAACTTAAATATAAGAAGATGGTCATGGTCAAAAAGAACAAATAGTTTATATCTATTTAATGTCCGACGTTTCGCCCCACTTTGCAGGGCTTCATCAGGGCTAAAAAGTTACGAAAAAACTAAGAACATTACAACAATAAGACACGATAAGGAAATATGAGGTAGGATAAATATTATGTAAAAATTAAGTGATAAGAAATTACATATAAATAAAAGGAAGGAAGTCATAAAATAATATTAATACAAAATAAACCTGAAAAAACAATGATAAGAATACAATTTTTGAAAAATACCTAAAATATACAGTTAAAAAAGTACAGGAGACCTATATAAAACAAAAACAAATGAAGAAGAAAATAGAGATCAAATAAACGTCTTGAAAGAATAAATATAAATATAAACACTAATAATGATATTAAATGACAATAAATGAGCCAAGAACAAATCAGGACCACCTACCTGTTCAAAGCGAAAGGTTGAACAGAAGGTGACAATAAATCGGAAGCGTGGAGGAGTGGAGGGGAGGTGTCCAGCCGTTTAACGGTTATATTTCAATTTCAAATACGTCGTTTATAGAGGAAGTAGTCATAAAAATGAAAAATAATAAGAGAAAGACACAGAAATATGATAATAACTATAATAATTTTTTAATTTAGGAATAACTAGGTAAAATTAGAATGAAACATATCGTTATTAACAATGCGATTGTATACTGAAGAAAATATAGTTAGGGTAGTTAATACAATATAGGATATAATAACAATAATTTTAAAACAAGTAACTAATAATAAGTAAAAGTAAATAAAGAATATTTAAAAAGGAAAAAATAAATAAATAATAATTGATAAATAAACAAATATAAAATAAATA
>NW_027105670.1:103465-108688 GCF_000696795.3 Halyomorpha halys | reverse complement strand
AAATAAATAAGAAAAATAATTAGTCAATGATAACAACTGTAGTTTATATATATCTTGAAAATAATAATTTATTTACACTGATAATAGTAATAGTATTGATAACAGGAGTAACATGAACAATTTAAAGTGAAAGAACATTTTACTTGTTTGATATTCTTGGGGCTTGAAGGTTGGTTCTGGTGTGAATGTGAAGATGGAAGAAGGGTTCTCTCTTGTTTCTTTCTCCTCATCCTTCTGCCGCCGCCGCCTCTCTCGCCTGAGTGTAAGGTTTTACTCCTTCATGACTTATAAGAAGAGACCTTCTTGACATTTACAAAAAAAGAAAAAAAAAAGAAGTAAAAGTGAAAGTTAATAAAACATGGATAAATAAATATAAGTGAATGTACCGATAGATAATATAAGTGATAGAGAGATAGCAGTTGAAAAACAAAAGTATAATAGGAAAATTGGTGATGATAATAAAATGAGCGTAACATTATTTAGTCTTAATTTTTAAGTTTAAGTTTAATATATAATAAGAAGGGATTCAGGATGTATATAAATGGATTCTGAGATGAGCCTCTTTTGGTAATTGGAACATTGGCTAAAATAGTAGTATGGTCAAAATCAAAAGCGTGATTAAGTGTAAGGGCATGTTCTGAATGTTTGGAAGCGGCTGAGTTGTGGGACCTCATAGATAATTTGTGTTGAGAGATACGTGTTCTGAGGTGGTTCTTAGTTTTGCCTATACATGAAGAATTACAGTTGGGGGAGGAACGAGGAATCCGGTAAACAACGTAGAGCGGTATTGGAGAGGAATAGGGTCCTTAGTATTAGCAAATAAGTAAGATAGTTTACTTTGAGACTTGAGTCCAAGACGTAGTGAAGGAATGGTTGATTTTAAGAAGTTCTATATGTTGTCAGTGAGAGAGGGACATATGGAAGGGATCTATAAATTGAGAGAGTGGATGGTGGATGTAGAGAGTTTGGAGAAGGAATATTATATATTTGAAGAATATTTATTATTTAGTTTTGAGCTAGAGAAGGAAAAATGTAACTGGCTTTGCTGGACCTTAGAGCTGCCTTTGGCTCACTCAAGTGGCCCTGTATTTATATGGGAGGCTTGAAGTGAGAAAAATTTGCTAGTTCCCTGAATTGAGACAGTTAAGTCACCCTATCAGTTTCATTCGTATCGTAAGAATAAATGGTCCAAAACCTTTCCGAAGAGCACGAAGTGTAAAACTAGGAGACAATCTGAGTCCCCTTCTTTTCATCATATTTATGGATGAAATTTAAAACATATGTTTTGGAAGTTGAAATGAAGAACAAGATTATCAGGTCAGTCCATAATTTCGTGGACATTAATAGCATGCTTGGGATTAGCTATGACTCACTACTGGACCAATAAGATTTCGAACCTTTTGAATCATTTTGTTGCTTGACTAATATATTAGTAAGTCGGTCACCAATTTTCGTAAACATCAGATGCATATTAGTTCGCATAGAAAATGAAAATCAATAATCAATACTACGTTATATTTTTTATTTTCTTGTGGTGAATCTACCAGATCTGCAGCAATAAAAACTAATAGTGATTATGAAGGTACTATCCAGTGTAAGGACTGCCCAGAAATAATTAAGGTTTGAGAAAGTAGCAGAATAATTCCCACTTTCTGTGAATATCAGGAAAGTGTTATTTGCAGTTGAAGCCGTGTATGGCTCGAACAAAAAATGCAAACATTAGTGAGTTGAATTGGGAGCTTTTACCTCATCATGCTTACTTCTCTAGTAATTTTCACTTGTTTAGTGCCTTACAAAATAATTTAGTAAGGAAAAAAGTAAAATTTTAAACAGGATGTACAAAACAGACTTTAATTTTTTTTTCATCAAAACCAGTGTTTTTCTACGGCAATGGAATTAAATATCTACCTCTAAGATGACGAGAAAATTAGTTAGTACAGGGAAATATATCATTGATTGTAAAGTTAAATTGTTTTTATTAACATTGTTTAAAAATGCACACGAATTTTGGTCTGACCTGATATTAAAGGCATATTTATTCACAGACATAGTTATTCACCTCTCACATGATAAAGGAAAACTACAGCAGACTTCTTAAAAAAGTATTGGCATTGAAATCCACAACAATTAAAGTCCTGGTGATCTCTGGGAAGGAGGTAAATATAAACCTCTTGTGTAACTGCGAGGAGTTGGGGGTTGTTGAGAACTTCTCATATCTGGGCACAATGGTTAGCGACACAGCTGCCGTAGACAAGGAAGTGTACAGCAGAACAGCAGAAGCTACCAGAAATATCAGAGTTCCAACTGTATAGTTGGCAAGAGACAGGTCAACCTCCATATCGTTAATGCTATTTGCCAGATCTCGTTTGTGGTCCTGAAAGTTTGGTGATGTTGGACAGACCATGTGCTGTCCGATTGCCAAGGAAACGAAATTTATCTAGTGAGGATTAAAAATACATATTTGAAGTAGTCGATTATTGAATTCTGCTTATCATTTTGTTGATTTTCTATTGATTTGTGCATTAAAAATTAAAAACTTGGTTATCTGGAATTTCACCTGCAAGATTTTAATTTTTGATTTCTATTTTTTTTTCTTTTACTACATTGAAATCATCCAAATATGGCAATTATATCCTTTTTTTTCAAAATAAAATTTTTCTATGTGCACCTGAGTAACCTGATTGGTAAAGATATTTAATCCATTCATGACTGAGAGCGGGGGATGGTCCTCCCAGAATATTGGGTCCAGCAGCCCCATCTAAAAGGTACTCAACCGAGCGTTGAACCCCAATAAATAAACAAAAGTAATAAGAATGTTTAGTGGTAAAATACAATTGATAATTATTGGTGGTAGTGGCATGCATAATCCTAACGCACTACCCCACTGCTGCCGAACCCCGCATGTCAGAAATGGCGAGGAAGTTGGAATAAAAAAGAAATAGATTTGGCCAGCCACATAAACTCAATTGAAAATTTGGCATTTTGATTGAAGTCATTAGGCAGTGATATATCAGATGATATGATCGTTTCCAAAGTATTAACAACACTCTCTAATATGTATAAATATTTGTGCACAACCTATTGCTGCTGAGGTAGGTATGTCTAAAAACTGTGCATCCATGATAGCCAAAATGGTTGGTTTTGTAAAGAGTGGCAAGTGTCAACTGAAAGATGTGATAATGTGAGTGATGGGATGGTGGATACGTGACTTGTACCTGAAACCAAAAAAGTCACTGAAACATCTGCATTTCTTAAAGAAATTAAAAGAATTTGAAGTTATCCCTATTTTGTATTTTTTTATAATACAATCTAAACAAGAGAGAAGGCAAAATTTTAGACCAAAAAAATTTTCAACGAAGAAGGCTGAAGAAGGTATTTTCTATTAATCCATTGTTTATTATTGCTAACGAGCAGAACTGCTTATTTTTCACAAAATTAAAAATACTTAAGAGGAAGAATTTTTTTTTAATTTTCCATTTAAGCCCTGTCATACTATTAAAATGTGAATAAGACCTTACAGATATTAAATACCATTAAGTTGTACATTTACATGTCGAATTTTATATCAGCACTTACAGTTTTAATTTTATCCAAAAAGTTTTGAAAAATTCCTATGATGATGAGGTTAATTCCTAAATAACACAACTGAAAACATTTTTTTTTTTTTTCACCACCATTAATTTGAAGCAGTTGAAACTGGCCAATTGAACTGAAATAACCGATAACTCGGTGTTTTATAACGATCCTTTTCCAGGACGCCTGGAAGTGAAAATTAGTATAAACAATTACCCTTCCAATAAACAATAGTTTCGGTTCAAATGACAGGAAGATTTATACATTATTTAATAAGGTGTAGTGAAAAAATCTTCTTTGTTTATATTTCTTTATCATTCATTAGTGGCAACGGTTTGTGGCCATTGCTCCATCATCAGGCACAGTTTAATTGTTGCTTATCATTAATTTGTTTAGATACTTTCAAGGTCTCTCCTTATTTAGTCTACAATTACAATTACATTGCTATACGCTGTGTATGTGTACTAATTAAAATCTGTATACATAAATTTAAAATGGGGAGAATCTAGCTTACATAGTTTATTGTAATTGTAGTAAAGTATTTAACAATGAGGTAGTTTTCGGAGTACTAGGCACCATGAAGTTAGACTCTTTATTTTAAATGTATCTAAATAAATTTAAAAAGTAAGAATATAATTTAAAGTGTAGACTAAATCAGAAGAAACCTTTAATGTACCTTAATAAATAAATTAAAGTAGTAAGCAACAATTAAACTGTGCCTGATGATGTAGCGATGGCCACCCACCAATACCTCCTAATGAATGATATATAAATCAATAAATTTAAATGTGGAAGATGCCCATCAATAGATTCCCAAAACTTATGTGGAAAGTAAAGACTAAGGGAGCACATGGATGGACGAGTAATGAGTGGGAGGACCTCATATCGGATCTGGCTAGGAACAGAGGTGTCACTGTGGGACCAAAGTCAAGAATTTGGCAATGGATAGAGATAGTATTAAGAGATGCATCAAGGCCTTACTAATACCATAAGGTATAGGGTTGGGTAAAGAAAAAGAAGATTTTCCTGCATCTTATTAATTTTTCCTTCCATGTCATAAATTTCTGCTGCTCTGTGGCTAGTAAGAGCGTTATAAGTTTCACCGCTATTGTATCTAGTAGATTTAACTAATAATGATCTGTTATACTGGTGAGAAACCTCATCAATCTCCATAGTGTAAATATATAATGGCTAAACTTTGTAATTTAAAAATACATATTAGGGCTCGTGAGACTGGTGAGAAGCCATTAAATTTTTTATGTAGTGAATATAAAACGGCTATATTTGGTAGTTAAAGAGGACATATAATGAGCTATCATTCAGGGAAAAAACCTCATCAATGTCAAGTGTTTGTATTTTTTTTAGCCCTGACAAAGCCCTGCAACGTGGGGCGAAACGTTGGCTTAAATAAAATAGTACACCCATTTACTATTTGAGTTTTATTTGTTACCATATTCTATTCATTAAAACTATTTAGATTTGTTAAATCATTGTCATAAAGTTAAAATGATAAGGAATCAAACAAATGAAATCCTTGAAATAAAAATAATTATTTAGATGGCCCAATTTGAGGTCTGAACAACAGAAATAGTATCGATTATTCAATATTATTAATACCACTTTTTAATTTTGTTTTTCTTACCGCATCCC
>NW_027105670.1:96900-100735 GCF_000696795.3 Halyomorpha halys | reverse complement strand
AATCAGTTCTAAAACGTTATTTAATACAACACATAATGGCCCGTCATACTGATGAGAAGCCTCATCAATGTCCTCATTGTGAATATAAATCAGTTAATCATAGCAATTTAAATAAACACATAATGGCCCGTCATACTGATGAGAGGCCTCATCAATGTCCTTATTGTGAATATAAATCAGTTACAAACGATCAGTTAAATCGACACACAATGGCCCGACATACTGAATAGAAGCCATATTGTGAAAGGTGTTCAAGTTAGTAATTTAAAAAAACACATTATGACCCGTCATACTAATGAGAAACCTAATCAATGACCTCATTGTGAATATAAATCAGCTACAAGAGATCCTTTAAAACGACACATAATGGCTCGACATACAGGTGAAAAGTCTCATCAATGTCCTCATTGTCAATATAAATCAGTTAGAATAGATGTTTTTAAACAACATATAATGATCCATCATATTGCTCTGAATCCTTATCAATGCCACCATTGTGAACAGTAAATATTTCTCAATTTCACATTATATAGTCAGTCATATTAGGAATACACGGAAGCTTATAATCAGTTATAATTTCCTTCCATCCTGTCAAAAATCCTTCATTTTTCTCATTGTCAATACAATGCTGTTCAAATATACATAATAACACATAAGCCTCACGAAAAGTTTCATTATTGGACATTCATAAATCCACACTTTATTTCAAGGGACCGTACATAAGCTGCGTTTACAATACCTAAAATATTGCTTATAGTAAACTGTTCATATGTTATGTCTGAATCACTTTTGACGCATGCCTATGTTTTTATGAAGTTTTATGATTACATATGTTTTAAATGAAGTTTCCATTGTTTGACAATGTTGTAAAACTCATATTTTCACCACAAGCACTATACCTGATCTACAATCAATGAATCGAACTGTTATATCTTCATGAAAGCCTTACTTTTATAAACAATTGACGTTCAAAATTATTGAATTAAAATAAAATTTGTTGAGGCAAGTTTGATTATTTGAAAATCATGCACTACATGATAAAAATGTTATAAAAATATAAATATCTTTGTCCTATAGTTTTAATTCAATGTATTTTTTTATTGATATAAATATTTGACTATCAAAAATTGTTATTTTGTCCAAAAAATAAATTAATATTTGAGAAATATTGCTTTTATTGCTCCTTTTATTTCTTTATTAAAAGTGTTGATTATTCTTCCATATTATTTTGATTATTTCAGCGTCGATTCGGAGTCGTACCGATGTCCTAATGCCTCGAAGAACTCTCCTGGGAGGCGTAAAGGCTGTCCAAATACCATTTCCGCAGCGCTGGCTTATACGTCCTCTCTCACTGCCACTCGTATGCCTAAAAGAACTGTTGGTAACGTACCGTTCATCCCGATGCGTTGAATGTAGACATGAGGGATGCCTTGAGGATCCTGTGCCACCGCTCCACGCTGCCATTGGACTGAGGATGGTACACTAGTAGTCTTGTTTTTCTGGATACCTAATATATGAGTAAGATTTCTAAAAAGGTCTAATTCGAACTGGCGCCATTGGTCAGTTGTTATTCTAGCTGGCTTACTTTAGCGGGAGATCAATGTACCCTCATGTATGTACGTACTACATTGGTAGTTATCTCGTCCAGAGAGCACACCTCAGGCCAACGGGTGAATCGGTCAATGATCGTCAGACAGTACCGCATTCTGTTGGAGTTCAGCAAAGGTCCGATGAGGCCAACGTGAATGTGCCATGAACGCCAGGGGCGTCGACCGTGTGTCCTAAGAAAGCGACTTCCTTGCGAGCGAAGACACACCTTGTCAGGTTTAAAGTGAGACCATGGTCTTCAAGTCGCCGCAGGACTTCCCTACATGTGTTGTGTGCTCTTCTTCGTCTCTTGTGGCGATGATAATGTCATCCAGGAACCACCAAGCGAAGTACAGACATCTAAGCACCCGAGCCATGAACCGTTGTATGGTCTGCGAAGCGTTCCTTAGTCCAAATTCCCTCTTCAATCATTTGCTCGAATTCTCGCTTGGCGGAGTTGTATCTTTCCGGTGGCTGTGACTGGGGCTCCGTTAATCTTAATGGTGGACGACGTCGTGCTTTGGCTCCTTGATGAAGGATGTTAGTTGTGTAACGCTAGGGAACTGGCGTAGCAAGACAGTGACCATTCACCTGTTGGCACTGAATAAACAGTGGGTACCGGTACCTTAGATATTCTTCCACCTGTCGTCAATCCTGTCTTCTTGTCCACTAGCTGATATCCAGCAATATCTACTATTATACTATAGTGATGTAGTAGATCTGCACCGATGATTGGATGAGTCACGGTTGCTACATGAACCTCAATGTCATTTTGCGCCGAACACCGTGATCGAGGTTCTGGAATGGGCGTGCCATTGGCCAAATACAAAGTGAACTGCATGTTCGGATTTACTTTCTTGTTCTTCACCGAAAAGACAGATATAGTGGTTCCTGTATTTACCGCATATCTGGTCCCGAACTTTTTGTCGACGATAAAAAGTCGGCGGTTGGTAATTTCGGCGACGAAATCCGCCTAGTTCGCCGCTGCTACTAGTTTAAAGTCCCTGCTGTCTTCCAACTGCACAGTTGATGGCACTTTGTAGCTCTTTCTCCGAATATGTTATGGCTGAAGCAGAGAAGCCGTCCACTTTTACTCCTCGAAGCCCTGCGATCCCTGTTCGGCGACCTGTTATCGCAGCGGCTCATCCTGGATCTCATTTGCGCTTTCAGAACGGCTGATTCCGCAGTTATTTCTTCAAACGCTATCCCAATGTCTTCCATCCTTGGGAAGAAGTAGGCACTGAGTGACTCCCTATGATAACATTACCTAAGAGCTGCTGGATCTCAGCTATGTTTTACGCAATATGTGCAAGCTTCTTGGAATCCGTGTGATCTGTGGTAGCTAAGGCTCGGGAAAGCCTGTTTTCTCTCTTCTCTATGAGCAAGGTAGTAGTATATTATAGAATAAGGCGTTTGACGTTGTGGATCTTGTATTAAAAATTTAAGTTAGTTTAACAATAAAAGACAGAAAGAGTTTTATTTTTGCTATCTCATCTTGCAGCATAACATTAAAACAGCTGAATTTTAACGATTTCATTATTACATTCCACTTACTGTTCAGGATGTCAAAGTTTGCCTAAGTTACAGTCAGCTGGTACTTTAATGTCAGCTGATCTGCTCAGTCAAATATAAAGATGTGCTAAACCCAATAAAGCCAGTATGTTACAGCAGTTCAAGCGTATTAGATCTTATTCCTTCTTTTTTAACATTTTTCGTTCGTCTACTTAACTGGTGAACGAAACCCGGGAGCTTTAGATACCGTATTAATTTTTATCTTTGAAGAAGAATTTTTTTGTTGTTGTTTTATCATCTTCAGTTTTCATTCTTTCTTTCATATTTTTTGTAAATAATGGCAACGGGATCGTTAGACAAGCGGTTTTTAACCTGTAAGCTTTGAATCAAAATGGGGTCCAGAACTTACCTCCCATGGAGGTGACTCCTTCATTCCTCGCTTGCCCTACTACCAGAATCTCTAGCGGGAGCCCACGCTACAACACTTGAGTGGGTAAACGTACGCACAACAACTGCCCAGGACTTGAGGAAGGCCGTTTCTGACCTTGAACGGTTTACCGGAGAAATGAGGATAGGAGAATTGAGCCACTTCATTAAATGGGGTGAACGACTAATAAGCCGAATCGAAGCGAAGCCTATCGAACATATAATCGATAGCGAAGATGCAGAGGCATTAAAAGCAGCGGTCGTTTGCAGAGTAAAAAGAAGCATCCTCAACCAAATTCAGGCCGACGAA
>NW_027105670.1:96304-96850 GCF_000696795.3 Halyomorpha halys | reverse complement strand
GAAGATGCAGAGGCATTAAAAGCAGCGGTCGTTTGCAGAGTAAAAAGAAGCATCCTCAACCAAATTCAGGCCGACGAAAAGACCCCTTGGAGAGTTATCAAGGAAAGATTAAAGAAGGCGTTCAGAGGAGGACGGTGGGCACCAGAAGAGGACATATTTATGATGATCAGGGAGACGAAAAAACCGAAACTAGTGGGCAATATGCCGCGGAACACCTGACACGATTTAACAGAATACAAGATAAACTCAGCGAAATGATGGAAACAATCCAGGCAAGGAGGTGCTTTGAATGTAGAAATGAGGGGTACATTGCCAAACAGTGCCCATATTAGTACCGAAGAAGAGATGTGGGCCGGGCGAACCACTGGAGATTAACGCCCAACAAATACGAAGAAGCCACCATAGGTTGAGTAGATCTTTAGATGAATCTACTAAAGCATCAGGAACATCTGAGACCGAAGAAGAATTCGAGGAGCCACGGAACCGAGGTAGTCAAGGGGACAAGATGGAAACAATAGGATGGAAACGAGGGAACAGAGGAGAAGG
>NW_027105670.1:92584-93919 GCF_000696795.3 Halyomorpha halys | reverse complement strand
AAGCGTGTTAGATCTTATTCCTTCTTCTCTTTTTTGACATTTTTCTTTCGCCAATACTTAACTCATATTCATATCTGTAGACGTGGAACTGTAATAACTAGCTAATTTTTTTTCTTATTTCGAGATCCTTATTTCATGTTTTAAGTTAGGACACTTATCCCTGAAACATCCTGTATATTGATTAATTGACCGAGATACTAAATCTAGTAGCAGCTGATTAGCCTGGTATTTTTGAATTAAACCAATAAATATTTAAATTAAAAATTATAGGTTTTCAACATTTGGCGTTACCCATACAACATTTCGTTAAATGTTCGAGGTTTTATACACCTTTCCACACCAAAAATTAAAAAAAAAAAAAAAAAAATGAAAACCTAACAATTTTCATATAAAATCATTTACGTTTTTGTCTGCTCAAACAAATATATTAGTTAGATTAATCGTTAAGTGTGTATGCTACTTCAGATTTTGTCTTGCTATAGTTGGCCAATATCTCAAATAAAACTCCTTTCTCCTTTTTGATCCACTAAAATGAAAACTGAAGATTGTTAAATATTTTTTTTCATTTTTATTTTAAATTTACTTTTGTGTCCTATAAGTGTTAACATCGCTGGTATTCGATGTAATGACGTTTGTTGGATTACTTTGAGTTAGTTCACAAAGATTTGATCTAAATAATTTTACTTTTTGTATTATTGAGCACACAATAGCTTTAACATTTTTCAAGGATCGTGTGCCGGAGATTGTAGGAGAATTTTAGACTTTATTAAGACGTGAGGATTTAACATTGTCAAGCAGCTTTTGCATTAGCGAAATTTAGATTTAATTTTATAATACCTTATAGAGTCTAGATATTAGTTTAAAGTAGAGAACAACTTTTCGAACATTTTATTTTATATCTCCTGTTCTGATTTATTTAATTAGATCCGGTCTGTGCCTTCTGGTGCAGAGGTAACAGAGACCTAGATCACTCTAAACAAAGTTTCGTGAAGATTAGTTGAATTATATTGAAGTTATTTCTATTTTTTTTTTATTTTTCAATATACTAAAGCGAATATTTTGGGCCAAAAATTTATTTCCCGTTTTTATTTTTTCCAAAAATCTGTATTTAAGGGTTTCTTGATGTGATAAAAACTGATGTGAACTTTTTTCACTCCAAAAAATCTTTTAATGCACTTTGATAGGTCAGTCTGTTAGATAACTCACATTGAAGAACATCGAGGTTATATTAGGACTATTCATATTTTATATATTATATATGTATACTTCAACATCATGGATAAATTAATTATCTCAAAGGAGAAAAAATCCCCGATTTCTTCAAAAACCTTTTGA
>NW_027105670.1:89575-92534 GCF_000696795.3 Halyomorpha halys | reverse complement strand
TTTTTTATTTTTCAATATACTAAAGCGAATATTTTGGGCCAAAAATTTATTTCCCGTTTTTATTTTTTCCAAAAATCTGTATTTAAGGGTTTCTTGATGTGATAAAAACTGATGTGAACTTTTTTCACTCCAAAAAATCTTTTAATGCACTTTGATAGGTCAGTCTGTTAGATAACTCACATTGAAGAACATCGAGGTTATATTAGGACTATTCATATTTTATATATTATATATGTATACTTCAACATCATGGATAAATTAATTATCTCAAAGGAGAAAAAATCCCCGATTTCTTCAAAAACCTTTTGAGAAAAAAGTTCAAACAGATTGATTTTATGCATTGTATAAGAGAATAATGTTGATATCAAGATACGGTAGGTGACTGTTGGTCGAAAGTAAAAAATTATATCGGAAGATTAATAGTTGACCGACTGGGTGGCGATCTGTAAAGGTACAAAATAGTCAGAGATTACCATTGGATAGTTTGTTTGTTGTTACTATTTTGTATCATTATTGACTATCACTTCGACTATCTTCTAACTATTTCAAAAATTGTAATTAACAAACAAATTAACGCTGTAAAAGTTTGAATTTTTGTAGTTATCATGTCTTGCTGCCGAATGGTTCATATGTGCAGAATTTTGCAAATCACTGCACATACCATATACCAGGGGTTGCCACCAAGACCGGTTGATGTATGAACATTTTACGGTGTATACACACAGTATGCATTTCACACCCCTCCTCAGCGCTAAGACTACACCTATGACAAGTCGATCGCGCCACATTTTTAAGATATAAAGTAGATCTTAAGTAGTGAAAAGTTGGCCACCCTTGTTATGTACACCGTGTTTCAGTATAAGGTGCATTCCAGCGAGGTATGGGTAGATTAGTAAAATACAAGTTCAAAACTATTTTATAATTTTTAAATCACTTATTAAGTTTTTGAGATAAAGGCTAATGAAGAAAATAAATTTCCAGGCCCAAGTTTTGATAGCAGCAATCCGTACATGTAGTACCTAAAAAAATCGATTTTCTGACACTTGTTCTGACTTAAAAAGCAATTCAATTTTTTTATGAACTTAAATGTTGTAAGTTGTTGTACTATTGTTTGTAAATGTGAAAAAAATAGTTATAAAAGTGTACAGTATGGCTAATAATTTTATTTCAATGTTTCACGTTTCATGGGCCAGGAAAATTTATCATGAATGAATAATATGATTTATGTTTTGCTAATCTATCAATAGCTCGCTGAGTATACCTTATACTTAAATAAAGATATAAGGCTTATCTGAGTGCTTACGTACCTACGTAAAAACAACAACAATAATTATTTAAAGGGCAAAAAAACTCACGTCCAGGGGAATTAAAAAAACATGCATTGTTATTAACAATGTCTATTGATTCAAAGTAGCTGCAGATAAAGACAGATTTCGAATTGACTCAGTTGCCTTAACATTAATGGGAAGAGTTTGCATTTTCCTAACCAAGGAATCATAATTAGGTGTATATCCTGATAAAGATAATAATAAGGGAGACTTCATTGTAGGAATCAGTCAGGATAGAATGTTGTTTAGTCTTAGTGAGCTTCAATATGAAGCTCACTAAGACTAACAATGCCAATTCACATAGGTATGCAGATCCGAAACAAGAATAGATGTATTCATCACTACATTTGGTACTGATATTTTTTTCAGTTGACATATTTTCAAATTTTTTTTCCAAATTTCCTGGCTTGTAAGATCAAGTCAATTTGTAAAGTTAATTTAATTTTCTAATGCCTTTTGATTCATATTAAGAAATAACTGACATTTTTTGGCTCATGCGTTTCACACATAAATCATTCTTAAAAGGAAAATATATAAATTCCACAATCTTTAATTACTTTTTGGATTTACGCGACGTATTTTTCCATCTCATAATTAATATTTTAGTATTTTTGTATGTTATCCGCGATATTTGAAAAATTATTCAAATTGTTTTGTTTCAGATCTTCTAGTAGCAAAATAAATTTTGTTTTATGCGTCTATGCAACTGATCATTTCAATTACTGTTTTACTTTTACATTGTAATTCTAAATTTAAATGACTTAATATTTAAGTAAAATCAGTAAGAAATGCTAAGTCACTAAGCCAAGTTCCATCATTTCCATTTTCACTGTTTTCATCTTGTTCGTGAAGAAAATCTATAATTTCAAGCAGCAGAAATTTATCTATGCTTAGCCATCTGACATCGGTACGTAGCGAATTCTTTAATATTTTGTATTAATCTATTGTTTATTATTGCTAACAAGTAGAACTGCTCATTTTTTCAAATTAACAAAATTAAACGTTCTTTAGAGGAAGATTTTTTTTTTTTTAAATTTGCCATTCAAGCTCTGTCATAATATTTCAATGAGAATAATACCTTACTGATATGAAATACCATTAAGTTGTATATTGACATACCAAGTTTCATCTAAATAGTTTGAGCTGATTTCAAGAAAATCGATTTTATGAAGTAGGACTTCCAGTTGGTCGATTTTATTGAAAAAGTTGTCGGATCCCAGGCATATATCTGCTTTTTTTTTAATTATTTATTTATTGTAATTTACAACTGTACAAAATAATACAATAGGTAAATATGTATTATGTTTCATATACACTTGAAAATCTTGGGAAGGAACCACCCATTGGTGGTACTTAAAACATTAATTTAAACTAGAAGGTCCCGTGGCCATCTTCTTTTCAGACGCCTCGGAGGATTATCAGGGATTGTTAAGGATGAAAGGTTAAGAATTACTGGGTTAGGATGGTTGTTGTTGTCTGGGGCTTAAGGGCGTAAAACCTTGAGGTCATCAACGCCCAGGGTTAGGATGGTTAAGGAGTTTGGAAAAAAAAGACGCATATCTGTTTTGGGTCAAATCTGCAACGAATGGGATGTTAAGGTCTTTATGAATGAGTTTATTTGTGACGTAATA
>NW_027105670.1:88722-89150 GCF_000696795.3 Halyomorpha halys | reverse complement strand
TCTGCCATAAATATGAAATTTCACTTCTGAACAACTTTTTGTTTTTGAGCTAGACTGTTTGCACGCTCACAGACCATTTTGGGAGACTATATTATGGGTTGTGGTTGATGCTGTTCTGGGTCGAGGTCATTAAAAGGGTTGGTAGATCCTACAGCGGGCGTAGGACTGGGCTGAGCCGCGTCGGCGTTTCTTTCAGCCTGCGTTGAGTTTGCGACGGGAAGAAGACGTGCCACCATCAGTCGATCGTTCGAAATCGTTTTTGGACCCGATGGTAGCTGGGTCTTACATGTTTTCTCCTTCCATGAGATTACCCTGTAGTGTTCACAGTACATCATTATAAGGAAATATGTTGGGGGTAGGAATTGACGAAGTTTATAGAGCAGACCTGGAATATCTGCCATAAATATGAAATTTCACTTCTGAACAAC
>NW_027105670.1:81104-82337 GCF_000696795.3 Halyomorpha halys | reverse complement strand
TCTCAATTCAAAAAGATATATTGCTAAAATAAAAAAAAATAAAAAACTGAAAACCAGTTAACTTTAAGTTAAACTTAAAGAAAAACTTAATGTACGTAGGTTTTATATTCCGTGTTTTCTAAATCTGAAAAAGACCTAATTCTGTTGATTCCATGTTTTTATATTCTCATTTTAAACAAATTTTCCTCATTTTTTTTAATTTGACACAGGAGCACTGTGGCTAATAATAAGGCCTATTGTGAGGGGAGGGGGAATATCCTAAATAACAAAAGAACTGAAAACCAATTTTTTGTTTTTTCAAAAACCAGTAATTTGAAACAGTTAAAAAGTCTGGTTGAACTAAAATAACCTATAATTGGGTATTTTCTAATTGGGGCAACCGCTCCATCATTAGGCACAGTTTAATTATTGCTTACTGCTAATTTGTTAAGACACTATAAAGGTCTTTCCTTATTTAATCCACCTTTGCAACTTAAAAACACATATTCATAAAGAAATTAAAAAAAATGAAGATGCCTATCTATAGATTTCCAAAACTTATATAGGAAGCAAAGTCTGAGGGAAAACAATCA
This sequence comes from Halyomorpha halys, assembly GCF_000696795.3. Classification (NCBI taxonomy): domain Eukaryota; kingdom Metazoa; phylum Arthropoda; class Insecta; order Hemiptera; family Pentatomidae; genus Halyomorpha; species Halyomorpha halys. The sequence goes on along the minus strand of NW_027105670.1, from coordinate 81,765 downwards.
CACAGATAATAAAGGAATATGTAGGAGGATCTAATATCAGATCTGGTAAGGAACAGAGGTATAACCAGTATAACCTTCACCACTATTGTATCTAATAGATTTGACTTTAGAGGATGCAGCTTGAATGAAACTTACTTTTCCTTTTACCACCTAGAAGAATCCACTGGTAAAGGATCCTGATAATTTAAGATTGTGCATGTGCTTATTTAACCTATAGTACCTAGGAAAAAGGTAAATATAAACAAAAACTATAATATAATAACTATAGGTATAATAAACAAAAATTAATTGTTAACAAATGATTTTATCTCAAACCTTCATTTATATTAAATAAATTATTTTCTTTAGAGAACTTAGGTTATTTAAATAACCATATAATGGCCTGTCGTACTGTTGAGAAGCATAAATCAGTGTCTTCATTGTGAACATAAAACAGCTATAAATAATTATTTAAAAAAGCATATTAGGGTTCATGATACTGGTAGATTGTAAATATAAAACGGCTATATTTGGTAGTTGAAGAAGACATATAATGAGCTGTCATTCAGCCGAAATTCTCATCAATATCCTCATTGTGAATATAAAGCTGTTCTAAAACGTGATTTAAAACAACACATTATGGCCCATAATAGTGGTGAGAAGCCTCATCAATGTCCTCATT
>NW_027105670.1:65860-80014 GCF_000696795.3 Halyomorpha halys | reverse complement strand
TCATACTGGTGAGAAGCCTCATCAATGTCCTCATTGTGAATATAAATCAGTTCGTCTTGATAATTAAAATCAGTATAGGCTGGGGCGGTATTGCAGTCGCAGCGTCTTCCGGTGTTCACGGCAAGGGGGCATCTGAATATGAGACCCCCGACCCCGACTTTATACGAATTCAAAAAAGAACCGGAAAATTCAGATTATGTAAATTCGACAATCAATTATAATGGACCTTCCATATATTCAAAAAGCCTCTTCATATTTGAATTGGTTTATATTGAAAATGAGAACAATCATTTTCAATATAAAGCAGTTAAAATACATATGATGGCACATAAGGCCGGAAGAAAGTCTCGTAAATGTCCACATTGTACTCAAATTTCAAGGGACCGTACATTATGAGCAATTTTTATTATAACTAATATATATCGCTTATAAACCACTGTACCATTCTTACGAAAATGTTTGTTTTATTCCAGGTTTTATAGTTTTTTAAGAGGTACGATGTACGCTAGCAATGTACCTTGCACTTAAGATACGAGGAATAGGAATCGGTGAGCGGTAACCACTGTACCATTGTTGTAAGTTTAGTTTTATTTAAATTTGTTAACACGCTCATAAAAGGTTACTATTAAAAAGAATTTAATTACATTCAGGCTCAAAAACTTATTATATAATGTATAATAATATACATACTTTTTGGACGTTTTTCTAATGTCAATCATAATAAATTACTAAAGGAAGACGAGTATGGGCTTTGTAGCGGTGTCGCCTCGAAACGAACGTGCCGGTTGCCCCCTCCTCTCAGTCTATCTATTTCCTGCAAAGTTAATTACTTCTTTATTATCTTCTGTTAACATTTATTATTTAAGTCAAATGGAATTATATCAGAGCTATTCTTATCTATCCACCCGGTGGACATTACAAGAATTATCCTGCACTGCGGAACCCTTGGGATAAATTGCATTATAATTAAAAAATAAGATGATTATGGACGAATGTCTGCCCTTTTTCAAATTTCGTACAAAATAACTGACTTCTAGAAAATTCAAAGATTGTTAACTTATATTAAATCACATATTTACAGAATTTATTTAAATCAGTTTTATCCTTTTATAACCTAGGGATCAGCCGGCGATGCCTTGGTCCCGATAAGCGGTGGTATACTTCAGTTATAATATTTATAATTACTAAAATAAATAATTTTCGAATACACATTTATTTCTTTTTTTTTTTCTCCCTCTTTCCCATTTACTATTTAAAAATAAATTGAGTGCTTTCTTCCCATGATTATCATGTGTTCTGAAACATTTGTCAATTTACTTACTGTATTTTCTTATACATTTGTAAATTTCAATAAATAAACATAAAAAACGACAAATTTATCAAACGACGAAAGATTCAAAATATGTCTTGTGTCTCTGACAGTATTCAAAATAAATTGAAAATCCTACGATGATATTTTGTACTGAACTGAACAGAAGTGATGTTACACTCTGAAAAATTGTCTTCATCAATTCATTTTTTTTTTAAATAAAGCTAGATCCAGTTCTAAATACCAATGTTCTAAATGGACCAATTGGGTAGAAAATGGAATAGTCCAATTATCTTTTTCAAGTTTGCAGCATGATTTCAAATTCAGTTTCTGGTAATATACCCACGATAATCGTCCCATCCCTAAACGTAGCTTACTTCAATGCTAATAATAGCTAACTTCAAAGCTGAGTAGATCTAATTACGAAGCTAAATAAAGCTAACTTCGAAGCTTAGTACAGTTAACTTAAATGCTAAGAATAGATAACTTCAATGCTAAGTATAGTTAACTAAAAAGCTAAGTACATTTTCTTTTTTAGGTAACCAAATATCTTTTTACAGCACACTCCCTGTTTTCATGTGGCCCTAGTTTAAGCCAAATGGGCATATTAGATAATTCCATCTCCGGGTACTCTCCTGCTGGAAGGCAATTGCCAAATGAACGCCTAGACAAGAATTACGTGGAAGGGACAATTGTACACGAAGATGGCGTTCGTAAAATTATTCTGATGGTATTATCAATAAGACCTGCATCCAAGAGAGATCTTCTTTTGCTTTGAGGTACGAAGAATTGTACTTGATGAGCGGCAGGCAGCGCTGGCGTTCTAATGGAAACTTCGAGTTAATACAAAGTATTAATGTTTTGTAAGAAGTACGTTGTATTCGATTGATGGGGCCACAGCCTGGTTGTCCTAGAGACACCCTTACACTATGCCCACAATAAGCTGAGTTCTTGGGATAATTTATTTGAGTATTAACTATTACGTTTGGTAGAGGGTAAAAACAGATAAATGATAAATTGAAATAAAGGATTTACTGCATTACTGTAACAAGGTAAGATAAGCACTGTTGTTTTTAAGTAATTGTAGTTAATTTTGGACTTGTAACTGTCAATAAATGTTTCTAAAGACTGTTTGATATATTAGGTCAAATAAAAAATGTTTTCTGATGGACACAAAACTGTTAAGGTGAAAAGGAAGTAAAAATAACAACTGATACACTTGGTAAGAAAAACAAAACACACTCCTCTAGCTAAGATCACCATCACACAGTTATCTCCAATCCAAAGAGATTTTATACAAGAGGTTATAAATAATACTTAGAGATTCTTACACTGTTGAAATACGGTGAGTTTGGAATTTATAGAATTGGGGCAATGGAATATAAGTGGCCTCAACACTTATCTCTTACGCTCGTTAAAGTTGAACAATTTTATAGCTTGGACATTTTTTCTGTTACAAACAAAAGGAACTGAGGTGTACTAAATCGTTTGGGACCCGCGGTAGAATTATTTCTGAGGTCCACGAAGGATTTTTGTAGTTATGTACATTTATTCATATCTTGTCTTGCTTAGATTGGTCAATATCTTAAATAAAATGGCTTTATATGAAAACACAACAATTTTTAATACAACAAAATTTACATTTTCGTCTGATCAAACAAATATACGTGTTAGATAGGTGCGAACGTTTATTCATATTTTATTTGCTAAAGTTGACCAATATCTTAAATAAAGCTCCTTTCTTCATTTTGATCCACTAACCTTAAAAAGAATAAAAGACTATTAAATAATTTGTTTTATGTTAAATTTACTTTTGTGCCTTAAGAGTGCTAACATCCCTGGAAATCGATATGATATCGTTGGTTCCATTACTTTGAGGTAGTAAGGAAAGATCTGATCTGATTTATTTCTTTTTTAAATTATTGAGCTCACAATAGCTTTAACATTTTTAAGAATCGTGTGGTGGAGATTATAAGAGAATTTTAGACTTTATTAAGATGTGAGGATTTGATATTGGCCAGTGGCCGCACTGCCAGTCTATAACAGTGCGTTAGGTTATATCGTTGTTGATTAGCCATGGATGGAACTGGTAAGTGATTATTAGTTTTTATCTTTGGTTTGAATAATATTTGTTAATAACTGAACTCGTTATGTAATGGGACACACAAATTATGGACTGATTTGAAAACGTTCACTTCCTTTAATTTGTAATATTAATCTGTTATTGAATTGTGTAGTGACCTCTAACTGTGCAAGAACAACTCCTCTATTTTATATTATTTTAATGTCCCTGAATGGTAACTACCATATATTGTTAGTAACTAAAATAATTGAACTAACTATGACTTCTTACATATTATAGGGCAAATTATGTCCATCAACCAATATTCTGCAAGTCTTTTCACTCTAATATTGCATTTAGAATTAAAGATGAAACTGAGGACTTTTAGAGTAAAATATCTATTATTTGGATGAGACCTAAAATTTTTATTGTTTTGGATTTTTCACAAGAGTTCTACTAAAGGCTTTTTACAGTATATTTTTGTGCAAAACATTTTTATTTAGTTTTCTCTTACATTTGTTTTAAAAAATACCTTCTATTCTCTTTGATGATGAAATGAAATGTTTTGATCATTTGTAACAGTGACTAATCATTAAAATCATAATGAATTATAATTCTTTAGTTTTTTATTATATGTATTTTTTAAAAATATTTTCAATTTAATCTTTTTATAAATATCTATTCAGTATTCAGCAAACTTCTCTCCTTACTCTCCAAAAATCAAATAAACAAATATTTATACTTGTTGAATAGGAGGGCATTCAGTTTCAACTTAATTAATTTAATTAATAAGTCTCCTATCATACAAATTGTTTTTCTATTCTTATTTTTCCAGGTATGGATAGCTTGGAGATTTCTATTAAAGAAGAAGTTACAGATGAAACTTGACCTTATGGTACATTTTATTTTTTAGTTGAATGTTATCCATTGTCATCTGATTTTTTTAGTTTTATATTATGATTCTTGAAGCTTTTTAGTGGGTCATTTGTTAATTGGCTATTAAATTGTAATAATACCTTAGTATATTACTGTCAATTAGTAATCACTCATTTTCACAGAAATGTTTTACTTGGTTAATCCTGTATGTTTAGTTGAGTTTAACTTTTTTAGAAGTAACTTTTATTAGTGAGAAAACTGGAAAAAAAATTAAAATGTATTTTAATATTTAACCAGTATTTAAGTACTATTTAACCATTGGAAAATTGGTCTATTTAATTAAATATCTAATCGTAAATAATTTTTATTTGAACTTACTCTTTCAGATAAAAGTAACTTAGACATATTTATTAAAGAAAAAAATGATGAACGAAACTGGCCTCTCAGTTCCATCTACTAGTAAGTTTTTTTTTCCTAGTTTAAATGTTATATATTATCAACTAATCCTTAATATTTTATGTTATTGATTTCTGAAGTTTCTGTTGATGATAGTTGATACATTTTATGTAGTATGAGAAATATTGTTTTGTTTTTTTAACTATTCTAATTAGTTGTATTATATAGCTCTGGTCTTGGATCTGCCTGTGAGATATGAGAACAAACCTCATCAGGTGGGTAGAGTGGAAAGGGAAAAAAGCAATTTTATGAAAAATGCATCCCTTTCCTTAAAGAAAAATTGTGCGAGATCTTCAGAGAGAGAGAAAGTTCACCATGAGAAGCCTCTGGTTTGGATCTTGCGATATTGGAACAATATCAAATAGAACATGGAGCTTCTTGGAAGACCTAGATTGGGGATATAGTGATCTTGAGGGAAAATATTATTTTTGACTCCCTGGGTATCATACATCATTACTGGTATGGGGATTAACTCGGATAATATACATTTGTGTTTTTATTAACCTATTTATTTGTGTGTTGTAACTTATTTATTCATTTATATGTTTTTAAATTTATTTAATTTTTTTTAGTAAACTGTTCTGCTGCTGTGATTGTTTATTTTGTGCATTGTTTATACGTTGTTGTCTATTGATCATATCTGTTAATTTGCTTAATTGACCAAAAGGTTTTTGCGGATCTATGGAGAGGAGAGTTATGGAAGAGTGAAACATGGGGAATAATGTATTGGACAAATTGGTAAAATTTTATATGGCATTGTGTGAGGAGAAAATAAATATATGTATATAGGGAAAAAAATATTTATTTTTTTTTAAGTGTATTGTATTAAGTTTATTGATAATTATTATTTAAAAAATGGAAAATGTTAATGTATTGTAGTGTATATATGTCCAATATTGGATTGATGGTTATGCTGTGTGCTTACTTACGCTGGGTACCAATACCTAATTTATTAGTATGATAAGTATTTATCAATAATCAAAAGTATGTTAGTTTTCATATCATGAATTTGTGTTTATGTATTTATTACTCTAGAAAATACTTTATTACTTTTTTTTTATTGAAACATTCATTTTTATAATTAATACCATTTTATATTTTAATACTTTTTAGTGATATAAGAAATTAAATTGCGGTATAAAGGTGACACCATAAGTTATTGAAACTCATTTAATTGTTAATTTAATATATTGAGTATGAATTGCACCTTCGACTTAATGGCGTTATTGCACTTTTGTCTGGCTTATTTTTAGTGTACTGTATGTATAAATTAATTGTATTAAAAAAAAGTATTGGCAGAAAAAAATCTATTAGATAATTCACATATGGTTGTATTGGTGGCTGAAAGAAAACATCTATAATTATAGTGTGTTAATGAATTTGGATTTGGAGTCTATGGATTTTGATGATGTGAATCATATAGAAGGAAGTTGACTTGCTCCATGCTTTTCTATTCTTCCCTTTTGCATCCATCCATTTCCCCTCTATTGCCTACATTATGGTGGGGCCCTACAAACTGCCTACCTAAATTGCTCCAGGTGATTTATTTGAAGATACAGGTTGTCCCAGGTAGTCTGAAATTTACTGAAAAAAAATATTATATAAAATTATACCTATGTAAGAGTTTTGAAAATAAAAGAAAAGGTAACCTTGCATTATGAACACCATCATTTATAATTACTTAAGATAGCTTAGATTAATTTAAAAATAAGAAAAAAATAAACTAAGTGTGTGCAACTGCCAGAAATTATGTTGAGTAAGCATCTCTCAACCCTAACGATTCCCAATCTCAAGAGGGGATGAAAACTAAGTAACAACTTACTTAGGGAAACTTATACACTCCTTGTCAATGATTTAATGATAACTTTATGAATTATAAAGAACCTTTATGTGAAATCAACTTAAATAAACATTGAGTTAGATTACATTAACTAAGTGTTATCCTTTTCTACTCCTAGGGGATTACTTAACTGCTCAAATAAGGTGACTACTGAAGGGGTATGCACCATCAAAGTGGTGGTGTCAGTATCTCTACTAGGAAATGTGGTTGACACTTGAACTGTGGGCCATTATCCTACAAGTGGCTGCTTCTCCAGTAAGATAACTAGTTTCCCAGCATGGGGCTCTTGGTGGTCCACTTCTGCTGCAGGGTGTGAAGGTACTTCCTTTCGCCATGGAAGGTAAGTCCTTTCGCCATGGAAGGTACTTCCTTTCGCCATGGAAGGTACTTCCTTTCGCCATGGAAGGTACTTCCTTTCGCTATGGAAGGTGCTTCCTTTCGCTATGGAAGGTGCTTCCTTTTGCCATGGAAGGTACTTCCTTTCGCTGTCTATACCAAAATTGTGCAAGTTGAAGTTTCAATTACCCTCCACTTCAAGATAAAGAATGGCGATGAGGAAGCCTGCAACCAGGGTGTCAAAAAGTTGAACTTCAGGCATCTTTGGTGAGAGGGTAGAAAGGACAGGAGAAGACTATCTTTACCAGAACAGTGGCTAATTTCTTAAACATGAACGGTTGAATCCTCACAGAGCTTGCCAATAATCGTTTCACTGATCTGATCCCTGCCTCCGAAATACCTCTTCAAAGTATGAACTTCCATTCAATCCCTTTCGATCCAGGTTATTGGTAACCAGTGTCTGATTCTTCATCTGGAGTCTTTACACATCCTTCAAAAACTTCGAAGAACCATGAAGATTGTTCCGTGGTCGAAGCATGTGGTACTTGGTGAGATTCATCTTGAAATGAAGCGGTCCAGGTATGGTTGAAAGGCTGTTGTGGTCAAGGTACTTACCAGATCTAGATCGAGGGCATTACTGGACATGCACATGAAGGGGCACAGAGCCTTCCCCAAAGAAGTGTTGCGTCGGTTTGATTCGTTTTCCAATAAGAGACCGCATTAGTCAACTCAGGTTTGTGTGAAAGGCCTTATTTCCTCGAATCTCGCTTTGAGTAGCGGCTCCATTATAGGAACTATAGGTTCGGCTCACTGACTCCGATATTGAACTCAACGCTGAATCCTTACTCTTATTAATTTGGCGGTTGGTATCTAGTATTTCCCTCTTAGAAATGCTAAGGGGAGGGCCCGCATGAAAATGTTTAGAGTGTAGGGGGTCAATAATCAGGCTCTTCTTGGAAGGAAAATAGGGTGCAAAGCTGTGTTGGCCACAGGGGACTACTGTAGACGTCATCCCTCCCTGATGATTCTCCGTCCGTCAAGGAAAGGTGATAATTGAGCAAATATTTTAGGGACGATGACGGTTTTCTTGTAGAGCTCTGGAGGAAGTGTGCTGAACGAAACCATAAGAGTTCAGCTTCTTCGATCTAATCTGTGGGAAATAGCTCCAGAGCTTGTCTGAGAGACGATGAGGATATTCTTCATGCCATTCGTTGAATGAGCCTCAATAATTTATCCATGGTACTGAAGCAAGAATGTAAATGGAGGAGCATTCTGCCCAGTCATGAGGGGTTCGTACGTTTTGATGTCCTTTGAATGCTGCTCATAATAACCGTCCTGGTAATGGGTTTTCACCAATGTGAGACAAGTGGCTCAAGTACTTTGGCCCATTCCAGCTGGAAGTGGAATGGAGTGCTTCAGCTTCTTGGGCGCACAGCCACGTGAAGCTAGATCAGCGGGGCTGTCTTCAGAGTGAACGTGGTTTTCAGAGGTCAAGTGGCATGGTGGTAAGAATTCGATCAACTCGATTAGTGACAAGCACTCCCAGCTCGTGTGCGGGGGTCTCCAGCCTAGAAAGGACCACTTGTGAGTCCGTCAATCAAACGATTTTCTGGTGATTGTTGGTGTAATGCAGGAAATCAACCGAGCGATAGCGCCACATATTCCCAGACGAGGGATGGAGACGAATTTGAGGGAGCTACCACAGATTTTGCTTGGTTAAAAGCAACCTTGACGTCAGGAGAGTGGCTTTCCGAACGTAGATAAAGGGTCGCCGCGTTTTTTTGGGAGGTTGCATCGCAGATCCGCGCTTCCTGGTGCTAGATGTATCAAGGGATGTACATCGAAGACAAACTCTGCCAATCCTGTATCAATTTCCTCCATGCTTCGCTCAAATCGGTTGGCAACTCCTGTGGAATCTTTCCAACTTCCTGAATGCGTGTCTCTACAGTGGAGATATAATTGCCGGCAAACCCAGTGGACCAAAGTTCCTGGCCACCGCTGAAAGCAATCCTGAAGAGACCAAGAATTTTAACAGTCGTGCTCGGGATGCTGGATGGGAACAAATTATACATTTTGCCTGTCGCATGACAACACCTCTTCCCTTAGCGAACAGTGTACATAATTGTGAGATTAGTTCGTGGGCTTGCGCAGGAGTTTTGGCTTTGCTAAAAGTATCATTTACGTACACGTTTTAATGCGAGGTAAAAGTCCCAGCTTTCATCCTCCCCCATGGAGAGCCTGGTAAGCTCTTGATATGACTCCATAAGCAATTGTCTTAAGGTCAAACTCCAGAATCGCTTCTGTGGTATTAGTGCACAACAGTATGTGCTGGTATTTCCGATCATCGTTATGCATAATGATCTGTCCGTATATCTTCACAACGTTAGCCCATACGCGACTGCGTATAAGCGAAACTAAATCAAAATGCTTCCTCTCTTTTTTATATTTCCAAACCACTTCAACTGCTTCTTATCTAGAATTTCAGTTAGTGGTTTCCTGAAGTGTTCCCTTCTTGTTCGGCCGGCTACTTTTTTGAGATATTCCATTTCAGTGCTGTGATTCTTTTCCTGTATCTGTCGGGAATAACCCAGCTCTCACTTCCGTATAATAAGGTGGGAAGGTAAATTGCATTAAAAATGTACAGTTTTACTTTTCTGTCAACTCCTCACATCCCAACAACTGTATTGTAGATCTGGTAATAAATGGTATTTGCTTTTTTAATCCTATTGGATATTTCTGGTTTATTTTTACCTTATCTGCTAATAACTGTACCTAGGTACGTGTAATGTGCTGCCTCTATGATTCGTCCTCTGCAAGTAATCTGCACATCTCCCGGTTCTCGTCCAATTTGTATGGCTTTGCTTTTACTTGCATTTATCATTATATCTTTTCTCTCTAGCTTCTCGGATCTTTGAACATCCGTGCGCAATGTTTCCTCCATATGTCCACTATAACATTTTGATATTTACATTATAGTACAAAGCGACTATAGGTTTTTTCGAATTCCTCTTCCTTTTAGCCTCTCGTACAACTAATTTTGCTTCTTGTCTGCGTCGGACGTACGAAGAGTCTTTTGATGTTTCTGTTATGGAGGAAGTAGCCTATAACGTTGTTAGCATTCCTTTCTTGGGCATTAAAAGTAATCTTATAGGGAAATAGAGAGTTCCCAATCAGTAGGTCAAAGTCAACGCAAAAATCTATCAGCCTCTGACCATTGGTATCTTTGGCTTCCTCGCCTCCATGTTTCCTTATCACTCCATGAGATCGGTGGAAATCATTTCCTGTCCTTGCATTAAAATCACTTATAATAATTGTCTGTCTATTCTTATTTTTTGCCTCATAATTTCTCTTTTTAATTCAGCATAAAATTGTTCTTTATCGAGAATGTCTGCAACCTCTGTAGGGGGGTATATCTGAATAAAAACTAAATTCATGGATGATATTTTGGTAGATCCTAGAAGAATCCGGGTCCCATTCTTCAACCTTAGCTAAGATGTTATCTTTCATGGTAATACCTACTTTTTCCTTTCCTCTGGTATCCTTCAGGACTCCCGAATACATCAAGGTGTGGTATTCTTTGCTCTCCATTACCTTTTTTCTTCACATCACTAATGCCTAGGATGTCCCCGTGGTACGGCATCATCTCTGCAGATATCTCTTCCTTCTTTCCCTTAAGTGTCTTTATGTTCCATGTAGCCAGTCGTATTTCCTTTTGAGTGCCACGTCGTAACCATTGATTTCCATCAACTCAGAGGGACGAACTCCCTAGCGGGCAGGTTCCGTCGAGAATGCCCAGAACGCAACAAATCATACAAGCTATGACGGGTTGAATAAGAGTTGGCGTCGAATACCACTGTAAGTTTGGAGTTGTTCAGTTACTCTTGCCTTACTCCGTGGTGAGGTATTATTTAAGAGGAACGGGTGATCACAGACAGCATTGGTCAACATTGTAAGTTCCTCAAGGTCGCAAAATGCTTGTAGAAGGTCTTCAATAATACTTTTGGAAGCCAGCTAGGAGCACACAGCACGGTTCAGATGTTCTTACTTAACGCTTTCAAATCGACAACAGTGCACAACTGGCCTTTGTTATTCCCTTCTTCATTGAGCTAAAGCTCGAGCCAAGAGTCGTCAGGAGTGTATCCTTATCACCAATCGTTACAGTGAGCTCTTCATGCTCAATCCAGGTCTCCCAAAACACAGCCTAGAGTCACTTAGCTTCTATCAACCTCGCGTCGAATCCATTACCGTCGGCGTCACTCAGGGTTTCTATCTTAACATTTGAAATACCAATAATATTTCGTTTCATACCTCGCATATACCTTTCCAGTGGCGACAGAAATAATCTTCTCTTCCGAAGAACCGGTCTCAGCGTTATCTTCAATAACGAAAGCAAGGAATCCTTCGAACAGAGGGAGGGGGGAAATAATTATGATTATAAGTTTTTTACTGTATTACTGAATTTAAGATTCATTCGAAGTTATGAATTGTTAACAACATATTATCCTTCGAAATTAAGAAATAAGGTTTTAATGAATCTTAATTGAATTGAACACGGTATGAATATATAATTAAGCGCTATATTATAGTAAGGAATATAGAGACTAATTTTGATATTAAATTGTAACTACATATACAGGGTGATTCTGGGTCAAGCGGCTAAACCGAAAATATGAACTGAGGACCTCAGAACTAGGAAAAAATTCTCTGAAGGTATTTATGAATCATCCGGCCCGGTATGGACCATTATGTGTGAATTACCCCTTCAACTTACAGCCTGGCATTACTTCATTTTAGAATATATATGCTGCACTATATGGTTGGTAACATGTACCTATATGGCATCTATATGGTAATGCTTCTACTATTTTGCCCTCGAAGCACATAGAGGAATGGATTGGAAAATATACAAGAGAGGTACTACGGACTATTACTGCGTTTCAATCACAACGAAACACTCCACACTTTATGGGAAGACTTGAAGTGGCACCCGTTCCTGTGAGACTGATGTCCCACAGGAATATTATTAAAACCTTAATTGGTTTCAAAACAAACTTTGTCCTAGTCAGTAAAAATTCTTAACATGAGTTGTACTCGCTTCGTGAAACAATGTTATTTAAAGCTACCTCAGCTATACAGCTGATTATAAGTTTATATATGCTGTATAATACTCCTTTAATATATAACTCTTTATTAATATAATAACTCCTTTGAGTTTGCAATATACCCAATTATAAGATAAAAATACTACTGGAGAGCTTTGGAATGTTTCACCCGATACTAATAAATAATCGGTAAGTACCAAAATTAGAATGGGGAAGATCTTGGATAGATATAGGGAATTTGTCATGGATAAAGACCTCTTGTTATTACGAGAATGGACCTATAATCCGTGGTACGGTAGGGTCTTAATTAAAGCGAAGCTCCTCAAAGCAACCTAAAGATCGGCTGCGCCATAGCTTACTTCAAAATAATTGCCCAAGTACGACTCTCCGGTAAATATGCAATTAATGTGTCGCTCCGGAAAAATATATTTTGGACCCACAGAAAATATGTCCAGCTTTTGATGGAACGACATTGGAGGATTGTGTCCATTTTTTAACAAACTTCCACCCGTAATATGAGAAGCGAATTAGAGTTATGTAGTGGGCCTTTTTTGGTTAGTTAATAGCTTATATAATAATTTAATAGTTTAAATACTACTATTATTATTTAACTTATAAATTATTAGATTATATATATAAGATTTTAGTTCACCATTTTTGTAAAACACTATGCAGTTTGAAACATATGTTCCTTTAATTGTTCAATATTGCAGCGGTTCTGCAACTTCCAAGGTGAAGCTGCCATGTTGACTGTTTGAACAATGTTTTTTTTTTGTCCACTCACTGTCTTGACATGACATCTTTTAATCGATAAAGATTGGTTACCTTACTTGTATGATTAACAAAGCTGATTAGCAATATTAAATTAAAATTATATTTAACATTCAATATAATTTAACTATTTATTTATTTTTACGGTGGAAAGTTTTTGTGATAGCTAAATTAATAGCCAAATCGTTGTAAAAGGAAAATAAAGAAAGATCAGTGAAAGAGAATATGGCTTGGTGATTAACGATTAAAAGGTTGTTTCCTTCCACATGGCAGGCTTTAGATTTTCATTTAAATTATTATTATGTTTCAATTCTCCTGTTTAAAGTATTTTTACTTGTTGGCAGGTGGCTATGTTCATGGTCAACAGGAAGGAGAGCTACCTGTTCCAGATGACGGTGAGAACTATTCATGTTATTATAATCCTAAAAGTAATTATCTCAAGGAAAATATTTTAGATTTTGCGTTATTTACTATTTTTCGTGTGATCGTTCTTCACATTCTCCTTTGATTTGATTGCAACATGTTCGACACTGGACTTCAGAATAAGGCTGGTAGTCATTTACACAATGTTTCTGCACTTAGTCCCAACATGGCGACGGCCGGACTAGTTCATCCTTTTATATCGTCAATACATAGGAACCTTGATCTTCCAGCATGGCCAGTTCTCTCATTTCGCTAAGTTGTAAGGATGGAATTTATTATTTATATATATTATAGATGACCGTAAAACTTAAATATAAGAAGATGGTCAGGGTTGCGGTCAAAAAAAGAACAAATAGTTTATAACTATTTAATGTCCGACGTTCCGCCCCACTTTGCAAGGCTTCATCAGGGCTAAAAAGTTACAAAAAAAACTAAGAACATTACAACAATAAGACACAATAAGGTAATTTGAGTCAGGATAAATATTATGTAAAAATTAAGTGATAAGAAATTACATAGAAATAAAAGGAAGGAAGTCATAAAATAATATTAATACAAAATAAACCTGAAAAAGCAATGATAAAAGTAAAATTTTTGAAAAATACGTAAAATATACAGTTAAAAAAGTACGAAGTAAGAAAATAGAGATCAAATAAACGTCTTGAAAGAATAAATATAAATATAAATACTAATAATGATATTAAATGATAATAAATGAGCCAAGAACAAATCAGGACCACCAACCTGTTCAAAGCGAAAGGTTGAACAGAAGGTGACAATAAATCGGAAGCATGGAGGAGTGGTGGCCAGCCGTTTAACGGTTATATTTCAATTTCAAATACGTCGTATATATAGGAAGTAGTCATTAAAATATGACGAAAAATGAAAAATAATAAGAGAAAGACACAGAAATATGATAATAACTATAATAATTTTTTAATTTAGGAATAACTAGGTAAAATTAGAATGATACATATCG
>NW_027105670.1:58982-65300 GCF_000696795.3 Halyomorpha halys | reverse complement strand
ATAAGTTTACTGTTTAATTTAGATATTCCCCGGAGTAAAAGTTGGATATCCCCCAACTACCCAAATTAATTATTATGTGCTGGTATAGCTGGTTTGAAAAAAGAACTACTTGTAATTTGCTGGTAATGATGGAGTGGACTGTATTTATAATAAATTGATATCATATGCCTTTAAAATGTAATACCTCTATTCTCTCTTTATAAGTTTTCTGAAACAATTTGCTGTACGGTTTGAACAATATGGTTTGTTTGTTAGTGATAGTTTTGGTTTCATTACATTAATTGATTAAAGTATTACATTTTACTTGTTTGATATTCTTGGGGCTTGAAGGTTGGTTCTGGTGTGAATGTGAAGATGGAAGAAGGGTTCTCTCTTGTTTCTTTCTCCTCATCCTTCTGCCGCCGCCGCCTCTCTCACCTGAGTGTAAGGTTTTACTCCTTCATGACTTATAAGATGAGACCTGCTTGACATTTACAAAAAAAAAAAAAAAAATTTTCAAGTTAATAAAACATGGATAAATAAATATAAGTGAATGTAGCGATAGATAATATAAGTGATAGAGAGATAGCAAACAGGTGAAAAACAAAAGTATAATAGGAAAATTGGTGATGATAATAAAATGAGCGTAACATTATTTAGTCTTAATTAAGTTTAATATATAATAAGAAGGGATTCAGAATGTATATAAATGGATTCTGAGATGAGCCTCTTTTAGTAATTCGGAACAGTGGCTAAAATAGTAGTATGGTCAAAATTAAAAGCGTGATTAAGTATAAGGGCATGTTCTGAATGTTTGGAAGCGGCTGAGTTGTAGGAACTTATAGATAATGTGTGTTGAGAGATAAGTGATCTGAGGTGGTTCTTAGTTTTGCCTATACATGAAGAATTACAGTTGGGGGAGGAACGAGGAATCCGGTAAACAACGTAGAGCGGTATTGGAGGGTCCTTAGTATTAGTAAATAAGTAAGATAGTTTGCTTTGAGACTTGAGTCCAAGACGTAGTGAAGGAATGGCAGATTTTAAGAATTTCTGTATGTTGTCAGTGAGAGAGGGGACATATGGAAGGGATCTATAAATTGAGAGAGTGGATGGTGGATGTAGAGAGTTTGGAGAAGGAGAAGTAGGCATAGAACGCTTGATGTAAGAGTTTAAAAGTATGTTTATGATGTGAGGTGGAAAAACATTTCAAAGCAAGATAATCTTAATACGGTGAATATTTGTGTTTATTTACTTTCTTTTTAAATTACCTTATTTCACTTTAAATTGTTCATGTTACTCCTCTTATCTTCACTATTGCGATTATCAGTGTAGATAAATTATTATTTTCACAATATATAAAAAACTACAGTTGTTATCATTGTCTAATTATTTTTCTTATTTATTTTATATTGTTTTATTTCTTTTTATTTATTTATTTGTTATTATTTTTATTTATTTACTTTTACTTATTATTAGTTACTTGTTTTAAAATCATTGTTATTATATACTATATTGTATTAACTACCCTAACTATATTTTCTTCAGTATATAATCGTATTAATAATAACGATATGTATCTTTCTAATTTTACTTAGTTATTCCGAAATTAGAAAATTATTACAGTTATTATTACATTTTTCTGTGTCTTTCTCTTATTATTTTTCAATTTTCGTCATATTTATATGACTACTTCCTATATACGCAACGTATTTGAAATTGAAATATAACCGTTAAACGGCTGGCCTCCACTCCTCCGCGCTTCCGATTTATTGTCACCTTCTGTTCAACCTTTCGCTTTGAACTGGTAGGTGGTCCTGATTTGTTCTTGGGTCATTTATTTATTCTTATCATTGTTTATTCAGGTTTATTTTGTGTTAATATTATTGTATGTTTTCCTTCCTTTAATTTATATGTAATTTCTTATCTTTTTATTTTTACACAATATTTGTCCTACCTCAAATTACCTTATTGTATCTTACTGTTGTAATGTTCTTAGTTTTTTTTTTTGGTATCTTTTTAGCCCTGATGAAGCCCTGCAAATTGGGGCGAAAAGTCGGACATTAAAAAGTTATGAACTATTTGTTCTTTTTTTGACCGCAACCCTGACCATCTTATCTTATATTTATTATTTAGTTTTGAGCTAGAGAAGGAAAAATGTAACTGGCTTTGCTGGACCTCAGAGCTGCCTTTGGCTCTCTCAAGTGGCCCTGTATTTATATGGGAGGCTTGAAGTGCGAAAACTTTGCTAGTTCCCTGAATTGAGACAGTTAAATCACCCTATCAGTATCCTTCGTATCGTAAGAATAAATGGTTCAAAACCTTTCCGTATAGCACGAAGTGTAAAACTAGGAGACAATCTGAGTCCTCTTCTTTCCATCATATTTATGGATGAAATTTAAACCATATGTTTTGGAAAAGGCTGGAGATATCTGTAAAAGGAAGTAGAAATGAAGAACAAGATTATCAGGTCAGTCCATAATTTCGTGGACATTAATAGCATGCATGGGATTAGCTATGACTCACTACTGGACCAATAAGATTTCGAACCTTTTGAATCATTTTGTTGCTTGATTAATATATTAGTAAGTCGGTCACCAATTTTCGTAAACATCAGATGCTACGTAATAATAATCAATACTACGTTATATTTTTTATTTTTTTGGGGTGAATCTACCAGATCTGCAGCAATAAAAACTAATAGTGATTATGAAGGTACTATCCAGTGTAAGGACTGCCCAGAAATAATTAAGATTTGAGAAAGTAACAGAATAATTCCCACTTTCTGTGAATATCAGGAAAGTGTTGTTTGCAGTTGAAACCGGGTTCTGGCTCGAACAACACTGCAAAAAATTAGTGAGTTGAATTGGGAGCTTTTACCTCATCACGCTTACTTCTCTAGTAATTTTCACTTGTTTTGTGCCTTACAAAATATTTTACTAAGGAAAAAGTCAAATTTTAAACAGAATGTACAAAACAAACTTCAATTTTTTTTTCATCAAAACCAGTGTTTTTCTATGGCAATGGAATTAAATATCTAGCTCTAAGATGACGAGAAAATTAGTTAGTACAGGGAAATATATCATTGATTGTAAAGTTAAATTGTTTTTATTAACATTGTTTGAAAATTTACCTAAAATGCACACGAATTTTGGTCTGACCTGATAATAAAGGCATATTTATTCACAGACATAGTTATTCACCTCTCACATGATAAAGGGAAACTACAGCAGACTTCTTAAAAAAGTTTTGGCATTGAAATCCACAAAAATTAAAGTCCTGGTGATCTCTAGGAAGGAGGTAAATATAATCCTCTTGTGTAACTGCGAGGAGCTCGGGGTTGTTGAGAACTTCTCATATCTGGGCACAATGGTTAGCGACACAGCTGCCGTCGACAAGTAAGTGTACAGCAGAATAGCAGAAGCTACCAAAAATATCAGATTTCCAACTGTATAGTTGGCAAGAGACAGGTCAACCTCCATATCGTTAATGCTATTTGCCAGATCTCGTTTGTGGTCCTGAAAGTTTGGTGATGTTGGACAGACCATGTGCTGTCCGATTGCCAAGGATACGAAATTTATCTAGTGAGGATTAAAAATCCATATTTGAAGTAGTCGATTATTGAATGCTGCTTATCATTTTGTTGATTTTCTATTGGTTTTTGCATTGAAAATTAAAAACTTGGTTATCTGGAATTTCACCTGCAAAATTTTAATTTTTGATTTCTTTTTTTTTTTTCTTTTACTACATTGAAATCATCCAAATATGGCAATTATATCCTTTTTTTTCAAAATAAATTTTTTCTATGTGCACCTGAGTAACCTGATTGGTAAAGATATTTACTCCATTCATGACTGAGAGCGGGGGATGGTCCTCCTAGAATATTGGGTCTAGCAGCCCCATCTAAAAGGCGCTCAACCGAGCGTGGAACCCCAATAAATAAACAAAAAGTAATAAGAATGTTTAGTGGTAAAATACAATTGATAATTATTGGTGGTAGTGGCTTGCATAATTCTAACGCACTACCCCACTGCTGCCGAACCCCGCATGCCAGAAATGGCGAGGAAGTGGGAATAAAAAAGAAATAGATTTGGCCAGCCACATAAACTCAATTGAAAATTTGGCATTTTGATTTAAGTCATTAGGCAGTGATATGTCAGATGATATGATCATTTCCAAAGTATTAACAACACTCCCTAAAAAGTTTTTTCCAAACACAAAGTGAAAATTGTAAAGAATATGTGATAGTTGGAAAAAGGTCTTCTGAGGGATTGTATGTTGTTTATTTGTTTTGTTGTTGTTTATTCAAATGTGAAAGCCAATGCTACTAATGTACCTGAAACCAAAAAAGTCACTGAAACATCTGCATTTCTTAAAGAGATTAAAAGAATTTGAAGTTATCCGTATTTTGTATTTTTTTTATAATGCAATCTAAACAAGAGAGAAGGCAAAATTTTAGACCAAAAACATTTTCAACGAAGAAGGCTGAAGAAGGTATTTTCTATTAATCTATTGTTTATTATTGCTAAAGAGCAGAACTGCTTATTTTTCACAAAATTAAAAATACTTAAGAGGAAGAATTTTTTTAAATTTTCCATTTAAGCCCTGTCATACTATTTAAATGTAAATAAGACCTTACTGATATTAATTACCATTAAGTTGTACATTTACATGTCGAATTTTATATCGGCACTTACAGTTTTAATTTTATCCAAAAAGTTTTGAAAAAATGAGGTTAATTCCTAAATAACACAACAACTGAAAACATTTATTTTTTTTTTCACAACCATTAATTTGTAGCAGTTGAAACTGGCCAATTGAACTGAAATAACCGATAACTGGGTGTTTTATAACAATTCTTTTCCAGGACGCCTGGAAGTGAAAATTAGTATAAACAATTACCCTTCCTAATAGTTTCGGTTCAAAGGACTGGAAGATTTATACATTATTTAATAAGGTGTAGTGAAAAAATCTTCTTTGTTTAAATTTCTTTATTTATATATCATTCATAATTGGCAACGGTTTGGGACCATTGCTCCATCATCTGGCACAGTTTAATTGTTGCTTATCGTTAATTTCTTTAGATACTTTCAAGGCCTCTCCTTATTTAGTCTACAATTGCTATACGCTGTGTTCTATTATGTGTACTTATTAAAATCTGTATACATATATTTAAAATATGGAGAATCTAGCTTAATAATCTATGTAATTGTAATAAAGTATTTAACAATGAGGTAGTTTTCGGAGTACTAGGCACCATGAATTTAGACTCATTATTTTAAATGTATCTAATTAAATTTAATAGTAACAATATAATTTAAAATGTAGACTAAATCAGAAGAAACCTTTAATGTATCTTAATAAATAAATTAAAGTAGTAAGCAACAATTAAACCGTGCCTGATAATGTAGCGATGGCCACCAACCAATACCTCCTAATGAATGATATATTAATAAATTTATATGTGGAAGATGCCCATCAATAGATTCCCAAAACTTACATAGGAAGCGAAGGCTGAGGGAAAACGAACCAGTGGACGATCGAGGACTAAGTAGGAGGATCTCATATCGGATCTGGCTAGGAACAGAGGTGTCACAGTGGGACCAAAGTCAAGAATTTGGCAATGGATAGAGATAGTATTAAGAGATGCATGAAGGCCTTACCAATACCATAAGGTATAGGGTTGGGTATAGAAAAGGAAGACGTGTGGTGAAACGTTGGCTCAAATAAAATAGTATACCTATTTACTATTTGAGTTTTATTTGACCGCAACCAGACCATATTCTATTCATTAAAACTATTTAGATTTGTTAAATCATTGTCATAAAGTTAAAATGATTAGGAATCAAACAAATGAAATCCTTGAAATAAAAATAATTATTTAGCTGGCCCAATTTGAGGTCTGAACAACAGAAATAGTATTCAATATTATTAATACCATTTTTTAATTTTCTTTTTCTTACCGCATCCCGGGTCGTCTTAATTTAACATAAGGTCAACCATCTATATGTAGTATTATATTTATTGTTTCACAGATCTTGATCACTCAAAAAATGAGATACATCAGATTAACATTCCTGTTATTCATCATCATGCTCAGGAGAAGGCTTATCAATGTCAACATTGTGACTCCAAAGGAAGCATACCATTTGGTTTTGAAAAACATATGATGCCTTGTAATTTAGTCGAAAAACATCAACAGTGCCCTCATTGTGAACATAGAACAGTTGAACTTAGTAATTTAAAACAACACTTAATGACCCATCATATTGGTAAGAAGTCTCATCAATGTCCTCATTGCGAATATAAAGCTGTTCAAGTTAGTAATTTAAAAAAACATAT
>NW_027105670.1:58040-58761 GCF_000696795.3 Halyomorpha halys | reverse complement strand
GTTAGTAATCTAAAAAAACACATTATGGCCCGTCATACTGATGAGAAGCCTCATCAATGTCCTTATTGTGAATTTAAATCAGTTACAAAAGATCATTTAAAGCGACACATAATGACCCGACATACTCATGATAAGCCTCATCACTGTCCTCATTGTGAATATAAATCAGCTACAAAAGATCATTTAAAGCAACACATAATGGCCCGTCATACTGATGAGAAGCCTCATCAATGTCCTCATTGTGAACATAAATCTGTTCAAAAAGGTGATTTAAAAAAACACATTATGGCCCGTCATACTGATGAAAAGCCTCATCAATGTCCTGATTGTGAATATAAATCAGTTCGAAAACGATCTTTAATACAACACATAATGGTCGGTCATACTCATGAGAAGCCTCATCAATGTCCTCATTGTGAATTTAAAGCTGTTCAAATGGATGGTTTAAAAAAACACATTATGGTCCATCATACTCATGAGAAGCCTCATCAATGTCCTTATTGTGAATATAAATCAGTTACAACAGATCAGTTAAATCGACACACAATGACCCGACATACTCATGATAAGCCTCATCACTGTCCACATTGTGAATATAAATCAGCTACAAAAGATATTTTAAAGCGACACATAATGGCCCGTCATACTGATGAGAAGCCTCATCAATGTCCTCATTGTGAACATAAATCTGTTCAAGTTGGTAATTTAAAAAAACACATTA
>NW_027105670.1:47874-57960 GCF_000696795.3 Halyomorpha halys | reverse complement strand
ATAAATCTGTTCAAGTTGGTAATTTAAAAAAACACATTATGGCCCTTCATACTCATGAGAAGCCTCATCAATGTCCTCATTGTCAATACAAATCAGTTCATCTTAGCTATTTAAATCAACACATAATGGCCCGACATACTATTGAGAAGCCCCATAAATGTCCTCATTGTGAATATAAATCAGTTCGAAAACGTTATTTAATACAACACATAATGGCCCGTCATACTGATTAGAAGCCTCATCAATGTCCTCATTGTGATTATAAATCTGTTAATCATAGCTATTTAAATCAACACATAATGGCCCGACATACTATTGAGAAGCCCCACAAATGTCCTCATTGTGAATATAAATCAGTTCGAAAACGTTATTTACTACAACACATAATGACCCGACATACTGATGAGATGCCTTATCAATGTCCTCATTATGAATATAAATCAGTTATTCATAGCAATTTAAATAAACACATAATGGCCCGTCATACTGATGAGAGGCCTCATCAATGTCCTTATATTCACAATAAATCAGTTACAAAAGATCAGTTAAATCGACACATAATGGCCCGACATACTGATGAGAAGCCTCATTGTGAACATAAAGCTGTTCAAGTTAGTAATTTAAAAAAACACATTATGACCCGTCATACTAATGAGAAGCCTAATCAATGACCTCATTGTGAATATAAATCAGCTACAAGACATTCATAAATCCGCACTTTATTTATAACTTCAAGGGACCGTACATAAGCTGTGTTTACAATAGCTTATATATTGCTTATAGTAAACTGTTCATATGTTATGTCTGAATCACTTTTGATGCATGCCTATGTTTTTATGAAGTTTTATGAGAACATATGTTTTAAATGAAGTTTCCATTGTTTGACAATGTTGTAAAACTCATATTTTCACCACAAAACACTAAACCTGATCTACAATTAATGAATCGAAAAGTTAAATATTTATGAAAGCCTTACTTTTATAAACAATTGACGTTCAAAATTTTGAATTAAAATAAAATTTGATCATTTGAAAAGCATGAACTACATTATAAAAATATAAATATCTTTGTCCTATAGTTTTAATTCCATGTATTTTTATATTGATATAAATATTTGACTATCAAAAATTGTTATTTTGTCCAAAAAATAAATTAATATTTGAGAAATATTGCTTTTATTGTTCCTTTTTTTTATTTTACTTTTTTTCTTTATTAAACGTGTTGATTATTCTTCCTCATAAAATGTGGGTAGCTGAGACAATGCGTTGGGTATTTTCGCCGATTCCACTAATTCTTTTTGCTCCTCCTCGCCAATTAAATTGTACCCGTGCATGCATTACTAGAGTTCAATGAAATAAACAAGAGAAATTAACATTAAACTCACGTTCGGAACAAAAATATTCAGTTTTTTTTATACATGCGAAAATTATTTATTGCCTACCTAGTAATTAATTATTCATTGTTAGTTATTGAACGTATGACGAGAGGTTTAAAATGGTTTTGTCATAAAAGAAATGTAAAATAATGAAACATTAAATGAATTATAAATAAAAATAGATTTAAACGAAATGTACAAGAGAAATAAAAAGACATTAATAATCTTGCAACCATATCACTCCCCCCCTCTAATAACGTTGGCGCAGAACCTAACAATCGGCTTTACTGTACATCCGGAGCGGGTTTGATACATTGGTTGTGGTTGATGCTGTTCTGCGTCGAGGTCATTAAAAGGGTTGGTAGGTCCTGCAGCGGGCGTAGGACTGGGCTGAGCCGCGTCGGCGTTTCTTTCAGCCTGCGTTGAGTTTGCATCGCGAAGAAGATGTGCTATCTTCAGTCGATCGTTTTTGGACTCTATTGTAATAACTGGGTCTTACATGTTTTCTCCTTCCGTGAGATTACCCTGTAGTGTTCACAGTACGGTGGAGTGAGCGGTACCCAAGCGGAATCGTCCCTTAGAAATACGTGGGTGTAGTCCTTTTAGTTTCTATGCACAAAGGTCTAGGACGTGCTGCTGCGATATGGTGCTGGGCGGAGATTCTTCATGGCCTCCCGTAGGGTTTCAGCGTCGATTCGGAGTCGTACCGATGTCCTAATGCCTCGAAGAACTTTCCTGGGAGGCGTGAAGGCTGCCTAAATACCATTTCCGCAGCGCTGGCTTCTACGTCCTCTCTCACTGCCACTCGGAGGCCTAAAAGAACTGTTGGTAACGTACCGTTCATCCCGATGCGTTGAATGTAGACATGAGGGATGCCTTGAGGGTCCTGTGCCCCATCTCCACGCTGTCATTGGACTGAGGATGGTACACTGGTAGTCCTGTTTTTCTGGATACCTAATATACGAGTAAGATTTCTAAAAAGGTCTTACTCGAAATGGCGCCATTCGTCAGTTGTTGTTCTTGCTGGCGTACCTTAGCGGGAGTTCAATGTACCCTAATCGTCAGACAGTACCGCATTCTGTTGAAGTTTAGCAATGGTCCGATGAGGCCAACGTGAATGAACGCCAGTGGCGTCGACTGTTAAGATAGCGACTTCCTTGCGAGCGAAGACACACCTTGTCAGGTTCAAAGTGAGACCGTGGCCTTCAAGTCGCCGCAGGACTTTCCCTGTGTTGTGTGCTCTTCATTGTCTCTGATGGCGATGATAATGTCATCCAGGAACCATCAAGCGAAGTCGAGACATCGAAGCACCCAAGCCAGGAAACGTTGGATGGTCTGCGAATCATTCCTTAGTCCAAATTCCCTGTTCAATCATATGCTCGAATTCTCGCTTGGCGGAGTTGTATCTTTCCGGTGGCTGTGACTGGGGCTCCGTTAATCTCTATATGGTGGACGACGTCGTGCTTTGGCTCTTTGATGAATGATGTTAGTTGTGTAACGCTAGGGAACTGGTGTAGCAAGACTGTGTACCATTCACCTGTTGGCACTGAATAAACAGTGGGTACCGGTACCTTAGCTATTCTTCCACCTGTCGTCAATCCTGTCTTCTTGTCCACTAGCTGATATCCAGCAATATCTACCATTATACTATAGTGATATAGTAGATCTGCACCGATGATTGGATGAGTCACGGTTGCTACATGAACCTCAATGTCATTTTGAGCCGAACACCGTGATCGAGGTTCTGGAATGGTCGTGCCATTGGCCACATACAAAGTGAACTGCATGTTCGGATTTACTTTCTTGTTCTTCACCGAAAAGACAGATATAGCGGCTCCTGTATTTACCACATATCTGGTCCCGAACGTTTTGTCGACGCTAAAAAGTCGGCGGTTGGTAATTTCGGGGACGAAACCAGCCTGTTGGGCGACCTGTTATCGCAGCGGGACACCCTGGACCCCATTTGCGCTTTCAGAGCGGCTAATTCCGCAGTTATCTCTTCAAACGCTACCCCATTGTCTTCCATCCTTGAAGAAGTAGGCGCTGAGTGACTCCATATGATAACATTACCTGAGGGTTGCTGGATCTCAGTTATTACGTTTCGTAGAATCCGTGTGATCTGTGGCGGCTAAGGCTTGGTAAAGCCTGTTTTTTCTCTCTTCTCTATAAGCAAGGTAGTAGTATATTATAGAATAATTATAATTTTTAGTAAGGCGTTTGACGTTGTGGAACTTGTATTAAAAATTTAATGTTGAGTGTTACATGAGTTAGTTTAACTATAAAAGACACTGGAGTTTTATTTTTGCTATTTCATCTTAGATTAAAACAGCTGAATTTTTACTATTTCATTATTACATTCCACTTACTGTTTAGGATGTCAATGTGTTCCCATTCATATCTGTAGACGTGGAGCTGTAATAAATAGCTAATGTTTGTTTTTTTATCGTGATCCTTATTTTCATGTTTTAAGCTACGACACTTATCCCTGAAACATCCTGTGTATTGATTATTTGACCGAGATACTAAATCTAGTATTAGCTGATTAGCCTGGCAAACAACAACAATAATTATTTAAAGGGCAAAAAAACTCACGTCCAGGGGAATTAAAAAAACATGCATAATTATTAACAATGTCTATTGATTCAAAGTAGCTACAGATAAAGACAGATTTCGAATTGACTCAGTTGCCTTAACATTAATGGGAAGAGTTTGCATTTCCCTAACCAAGGAATCATAATTAGGTGTATATCCTGATAAAGATAATAATAATGAGACTTCATTGTAGGAATCAGTCAGGATAGAATGTTGTTTAGTCTTAGTTAGCTTCAATATGAAGGCATTAAGTATGACAATGCCAATTCACAAAGGTATGCAGATCCGAAACAAGAATAGATGTATTCATCACTACAATTGGTACTGATATTTTTTTCAGTTGACATATTCTCAAAATTTTTCCAAATTTCCTGGCTTGTAAGATCAAGTCAGTTTGTAAAGTTAATTTAATTTTCTAATGCCTTTTGATTCATATTAAGAAATAACTGACATTTTTTGGCTCATGCGTTTAAAACATAAATCATTCTTAAAAGGAAAATATATAAATTCCACAATCTTAAATTACTTTTTGGATTTACGCGACGTATTTTTCCATCTTATAATTAATATTTTAGTATTTTTGTATGTTATCCGCGATATTTGAAAAATTATTCAAATTGTTTTGTTTCAGATCTTCTAGTAGCAAAATAAATTTTGTTTTATGCGTCTATGCAGCTGATCATTTCGATTACTGTTTTACTTTTACATTGTAATTCTAAATTTAAATGACTTAATATTTAAGTATAATCAGTAAAAAATGCTAAGTCACTAAGCCAAGTTCCATCATTTCCATTTTCACTGTTTTCATCTTGTTCGTGAAGAAAATTTATAATTTCAGGCAGCAGAAATTTATCTATGCTTAGCCATCTGACATAGGTACGTAGCGAATTCTTTAATATTTTGTATTAATCTATTGTTTATTATTGCTAACAAGTAGAACTGCTCATTGTTTCAAATTAACAAAATTAAACGTTCTTTAGAGGAAGATTTTTTTTTTTTTAATTTGCCATTCAAGCTCTGTCACAATATTTCAATGAGAATAAGACCTTACTGATATGAAATACCATTAAGTTGTATATTGACATACCAAGTTTCATCTAAATAATTTGAACTGATTTCATGAAAATCGATTCTATGAAGTAGGACTTCCAGTTGGTCGATTTTATTGAAAAAGTTGTCGGATCCCAGGCATATATCTGCCTTTTTTTTTTTTAATTATTTATTTATTGTAATTTACAACTGTACAAAATAATACAATAGGTAAATATGTATTATGGTTCATATACACTTGAAAATCTTGGGAAGGAACCACCCATTGATGGTACTTTAATTTAAACTAGAAGGTCCCGTGGCCATCTTCTTTTCAGACGCCTCGGAGGATTATCAGGGATTGTTAAGGATGATGGGAAAGATTAAGAATTAATGGGTTAGGATGGTTAAGGAGTTTGGAATAAAAAGACGCATATCTGTTTTGGGTAAAATCTGCAACGAATGGGATGTTAAGGTCTTTATGAATGAGTTTATTTGTGAAGTGATAAGGAGCATCAAGGATTTTACTTAGGATTTTGGATTGTAACGATTGGATGCGGGAAGAATTTGATGGTTTGGTGGAGCCCCAGAGCTCAATTCCATATGTCCAAATTGGTCTGATTATTGTAGTGTATACTAATTTTTTGTAGTGAATGGGAAGTTTAGAGCGTTTGTCAAGTAAGTGTTGTAGCAATCGGAATCTACGAGCAGTTTCTTTTCGTTTCAGTCTTGTGTGTGGATTCCAAGTAAGTCTCTTGTCAAGATGGAGTCCTAAGTATCGAATCTGTTCAACAGGGTTAGTGGTGTATCTAGAAAGGATACTGTAGGACAGGAGGGCAGAGGTTTACGACGGAGGGTAAAGGTGATCTGGTTGGATTTTTCGGGATTTATTTTGATTCTCCAGTTTTTACACCATTCTTCAATAGATGTTATGTGTGCCTGTAGTGTTTGTGATGCATTAGTTGGGTCGTTGTTTACAGAAAGTATACATGTGTCATCAGCGTATGTTGTTAGGACTGTGTTAGGATGGGTTGGGATGCCAGCTGTATAAACCGTATAAAGAATGGGACCTAAGATACTACCTTGAGGAACACCGGCGGACTGAGAAAAGAGAGATGAGTAGGCTAGGTTATGATTTACTTTAAAGGTTCTATCAGTGAGGTAGGAGCGGATTATAAGGAAATATGTTGGAGGTAGGAATTGACGAAGTTTATAGAGCAGACCTGGAATATCTGCCATAAATATGAAATTTCACTTCTGAACGACTTTTTGTTTTTGAGCTAGACTGTTTGCACGCTCACAGACCATTTTGGGAGACTATATTATTTGTATTCTAAATATGTATTCTGTGTATACTTTATACTTTTCCTTATTAATCTTATGGATTCCATGTATAGGTAAGTGAAATAAAGTTTGAAATGCAATTTCTTCCTTTTTTTTTCTCAATTCAAAAAGATATATTGCTAAAATAAAATAAAATAAAAAACTGAAAACCAGTTAACTTTAAGTTAAACTTAAAGAAAAACTGAATGTACTTAGGTTTTATATTCCGTGTTTTCTAAATCTGAAAAAGACATAATTCTATTGATTCCATGTTTTTATTTTCTCATTTTAAACAAATTTTCCTCATTTTTTTGTAATTTGACACAGAAGCACTGTGGCTAATAATAAGGCCTATTGTGAGTGGAGGGGGATATCCCAAATAACAAAACAACTGAAAACCAATTTTTTGTTTTTTCAAAAATCAGTAATTTGAAACAGTTAAAAGAGTCTGGTTGAACTAAAATAACCTATAATTGGGTATTTTCTAATTGGGGCAACCGCTCCATCATTAGGCACAGTTTAATTATTGCTTACTGCTAATTTGTTAAGACACTATAAAGGTCTTTCCTTATTTAATCCACCTTTGTAATTTAGAAACCCGTATTCATAAAGAAATAAAAAAAATGAAGATGCCTATCTATAGATTTCCAAAACTTATATAGGAAGCAAAGTCTGAGGGAAAACAATCACACAGATAATAAAGGAATATGTGGGAGGATCTAATATCAGATCTGGTAAGGAACAGAGGTATAACCAGTATAACCTTCACCACTATTGTATCTAATAGATTTGACTTTAGAGGATGCAGCTTGAATGAAACTTACTTTTCCTTTTACCACCTAGAAGAATCCACTGGTAAAGGATACTGTCAATTTAAGCTTGTGCATGTGCTTATTTAACCTATAGTACCAAGGAAATAGAATGCCATTTAGACAAAAATTAATATTCAACAAATGATTTTATCTCAAACCTTCATTTATATTAAATAAATTATTTTCTTTAGAGAACTTAGGTTATTTAAATAACCACATAATGGCCTGTCGTACTGTTGAGAAGCATAAATCAGTGTCTTCATTGTGAACATAAAAAAGCTATAAATTGTTATTTAAAAAAGCATATTAGGGTTCATGATACTGGTGGATTGTAAATATAAAACGGCTATATTTGGTAGTTGAAGAAGACATATAATGAGCTGTCATTCAGCCAAAATTCTCATCAATATCCTCATTGTTAATATAAAGTTATTCAGATAGGTTTATTAGAAAAATATATAATGGGCTGCTGTACCAGAGACTGAAAAGGCACAATGTTTCGTGAAGTTGAAATTATTAGGAATGAAGCAAATGAAAAAAATTATTTATGTACCCACAATGCTCAGTTTGTGGTTAAAAAAAAATTTTAAACTATTCACGATTATTAATCCCATATTTTACCTTTTGTTTTTCTAACTAAAACCTAGGTCATATTAATTTACTTTTCCTTACATTATATTCATTGCTTTACAGATGTTTAACACTCACTAAATGAGACAGATCAGCTGAAAGGAAAGATAGATATTAACATTTCGGTTATATATTATCAAGAGAATGCTTGTCAATTTCATCATTGGACCCACAAAAGAAGTATGCCATTTGAAGTAAAAAAACATATATTGCCCTGACATACTGACAAGAAGCCTCATTTATCGTGAATATAAAGCTGTTCTAAAACTTGGTTTAAAACAACACATTATGGCCCATCATACTGGTGAGAAGCCTCATCAATGTCCTCATTGTGAATATAAATCTGTTCGTCTTGATAATTAAAATCAGTATAGGCTGGGCGGTATTGCAGTCGCAGCGTCTTCCGGTGTCCAGGGCAAGGGGGGCATCAGATAATGAGACCCCCGATCCCGAC
The DNA here is from genome assembly GCF_000696795.3 of Halyomorpha halys. Lineage (NCBI taxonomy): Eukaryota > Metazoa > Arthropoda > Insecta > Hemiptera > Pentatomidae > Halyomorpha > Halyomorpha halys. The sequence continues at coordinate 49,745 of NW_027105670.1, read as the reverse complement.
TCTATAAGAATTCAAAAAAGAACCGGAAAATTCAGATTATGTAAATCCGGCAATCAATTATAATGGACCTTCCATATATTCAAATATACATATGATGGCATATAAGGCTGGAAGGAAATCTCATAAATGTCCACATTGTATTCAAATTTCAAGGGACCGTACATTATGAGCAATTTTTATAATAACTAATATATATCGCTTATAGTAAACTGTTCATTTTTTATGTTTGAATGTCACATTTGATGCATACCTACGTTTCTATGAAGTTTATTGATTACATATGTTCTAAATTATGTTTCCATTATGACTAAATGACTTTTCATGGTTTTTAATATCCCTCGGTGAGTTGTTTTTTTTGTGTTGAACTGAAAAACTTCCTATGGTTTACTAGAACTTCACTAGTTTATTGATGAGGGAAAACACTCTTAACTTTGCCAAAACCTTTCTGTAGTTGACAATCTTGTAAAACTCATATTTTCACATAAAATACTAAACCTGATCTACAATCATTGAATCAAACCGTTAAATGTTCATCAAAGCCTTACTTTTATAAACCATTGACGTGCCAAATTAATGAATGTGGCTTAAATTAATGAATCTTGAGGCAAATTTGATGATTTCAAAAGCATGTACTACATTGTAAGAATGTTAGAACATTTTTGTCCAATAGCTTTAGTTAAATGTATGTTTATATCGATATAAATATTTGACTATCAAATATTATTATGTTGGCCAAAAAATAAATTAATATTTGAGAAATATTGGTTTTAATATTCCCTTTTTTTTGTTTTATTGAAAGTGTTAATTATAACTTTGAATGATGTCATTCATTATAAAATCTATTTTTTTTAACTTTGTTTATTTAAAGAGTTTAGCTCATTTTTCTTTTGATCTTTGTAATAGATTTTTTCAATGAACAAATGCCAAGGATGAAGAAAGGAGAAAATGAGGATAAGACTACTTTGATAGGTTTTATACTCATTTTTTCCCTTTTTTATGTTTAATGAATTAGAATAATTATTTTTATATGCTCTTAATTAATTTTAAAAAGTGTATAAGTTAATAATTTCATTTTGTGATAATATGAATATTCAATTGTTGCTATTGAAGCTATCACAAGCCTAAAATTTGTTAATTTATACTTTGTTTTAATTAATTGAAATGACAGGAAAACAAACAACCTTCATATGCATCGAAACATAAAAGGCAAAGGAGAGGGATAGACGGGATTTTTTCGGTATATAAGGAACGACTGTCCAGGATGGTATGGGTTAGGGATGCCTGTTTTCTCTCTCTTCTCCAAGAACAAGGTAGTAGTATATTATATATTTTTTCATAGTTTTTTATATTTTTTTGCCCATTTCCCCAATAGTGACCTTCCCTGCAGTTAAAGTTAACTTAAATAAATATAAACCATTATTTTAGTTACTAAAAAAATTTAAAATCCCAAACATATAAATTAACTAGAAATCAATAGTTGTAATTTCTAGTTAAATCTTAAATATAGTTGTCTCAAATATAAAAAGTTGTGGTTTAATTACGTTTGAAATCTTAGCTATAGTTTTTGTTACAAAAAGTTAAAAACCTCAAACATTTAAATTATAAAATGCTTTAACTAAGAAATCTTAACTGTAGTTCCAGTTGCAAGTCACCTCAAATTATGATCTCTTAAGTTCACAGAATGGTCGGCATGAAGTCATGGTGCCATACCAGCCATTCTATACTACTTATAGAATAATTATAATTTGTGGTAAGGTGTTTTTTTTTTTTAATTTGATACCAAAATACCCAAGATCCTCTGATTAGCACATTGCCATCTGCGTTGGTTTTTTTCCGAGTTACTGTTAAGACACTGTTGGGGGTTTTCTTTT
>NW_027105670.1:35816-46213 GCF_000696795.3 Halyomorpha halys | reverse complement strand
TAAAAATTATTTTTCTATTTTTTTTTTATTTTTCAATTTTTTATTTTATTTTTTTTTTTATTTACTTTTATCATGCCATAGGCGTTGATGACCAGAGGGTTTTACGCCTTTAAGCAACAAAAAACAACAAGAACTTCCTATGGTTTACTAGAACTTCGCTAGTTTACTGACGAGGGAAATCATCCTTAACTTTGTCAAAACTTTTCTGTAGTTGACAATCTTGTAAAACTCATATTTTCACCACAAAACATTAAACCTGATCTACAATCATTGAATCAAACCGTTAAATGTTCATCAAAGCCTTACTTTTATAAACCATTGACGTGCCAAATTAATGAATGTGGCTTAAATTAATGAATCTTGAGGCAAATTTGATGATTTCAAAAGCATGTACTACATTGTAAGAATGTTAGAACATTTTTGTCCAATAGCTTTAGTTAAATGTATGTTTATATTGATATAAATATTTGACTATCAAATATTATTATGTTGGCCAAAAAATAAATTAATATTTGAGAAATATTGGTTTTAATATTCCCTTTTTTTTGTTTTATTGAAAGTGTTAATTATAACTTTGAATGATGTCATTCATTATAAAATCTATTTTTTTTAACTTTGTTTATTTAAAGAGTTTAGCTCATTTTTCTTTTGATCTTTGTAATAGATTTTTTCAATGAACAAATGCCAAGGATGAAGAAAGGAGAAAATGAGGATAAGACTACTTTGATAGGTTTTATACTCATTTTTTCCCTTTTTTATGTTTAATGAATTAGAATAATTATTTTTATATGCTCTTAATTAATTTTAAAAAGTGTATAAGTTAATAATTTCATTTTGTGATAATATGAATATTCAATTGTTGCTATTGAAGCTATCACAAGCCTAAAATTTGTTAATTTATACTTTGTTTTAATTAATTGAAATGACAGGAAAACAAACAACCTTCATATGCATCGAAACATAAAAGGCAAAGGAGAGGGATAGACGGGATTTTTTCGGTATATAAGGAACGACTGTCCAGGATGGTATGGGTTAGGGATGCCTGTTTTCTCTCTCTTCTCCAAGAACAAGGTAGTAGTATATTATATATTTTTTCATAGTTTTTTATATTTTTTTGCCCATTTCCCCAATAGTGACCTTCCCTGCAGTTAAAGTTAACTTAAATAAATATAAACCATTATTTTAGTTACTAAAAAAATTTAAAATCCCAAACATATAAATTAACTAGAAATCAATAGTTGTAATTTCTAGTTAAATCTTAAATATAGTTGTCTCAAATATAAAAAGTTGTGGTTTAATTACGTTTGAAATCTTAGCTATAGTTTTTGTTACAAAAAGTTAAAAACCTCAAACATTTAAATTATAAAATGCTTTAACTAAGAAATCTTAACTGTAGTTCCAGTTGCAAGTCACCTCAAATTATGATCTCTTAAGTTCACAGAATGGTCGGCATGAAGTCATGGTGCCATACCAGCCATTCTATACTACTTATAGAATAATTATAATTTGTGGTAAGGTGTTTTTTTTTTTTAATTTGATACCAAAATACCCAAGATCCTCTGATTAGCACATTGCCATCTGCGTTGGTTTTTTTCCGAGTTACTGTTAAGACACTGTTGGGGGTTTTCTTTTGCCATCTCATCTTGGAAAATCACATTAAAACAGCTGATTTTTTACAATTTCATTGGAGTTTGACAAGCATATCAGGACAGATTAGAATATTAAAGGCAAATAGTGCAGTCACAGTATAGATGAATGCCCTTGCAAAATATTAAGTTTTTCACTCTTGTTCACTATTTACTTAATGACTCCAAAACTTGGTAGCTTACAGAAACCCTCGTCCTATTCTTATTTAATGAAAATAAAACATGAGACCAAAATGTTCTCTTACCAATCATTACTTAATAAAATTGGCTCTTCACAAAATTACCATTGTTTAAAAATCCTTAATGGTCTCTTACTTTGTGAAACATGTTTTGAACTATTCATTCTACAAGAGCAGACATACGAAACGAGTTTGAAGTAAATTGAATCAGCTTTCATTTTTAATGTGTACATCGGTTCAGCACCCGCTGAGACCGCTCCCTGCTAAGTAGAACTGGATCTTCGAAATGGTCCTTAATGCGCCCTTCTGGTAGAAGCAGTGATTTGCTACTCCACCACCTCCAGTGCTTTCAATTATCGGCTTGAACCTTAATGTTCCTCCATTTTTTAAATGTTCAGTTGGAGATATATCTTCAACAGTTTGGCTTGAGCAAAGTGACACAAAATGGTCAATAGGAGTAGAAGCTTAGAAAGAAATAATGTAAAGAGCTCATTTTGTTCTCAAATTTTTAATTAAAATAAAATTTGGGAGTTATGTATTAGCAAGTGAAAAAAATCAAACCTATGGATTGATGTTTTTTTTTTCTCAAATACAGTACTTACAGCTATCTACCCATCTCCAAAATATTCGGCCTGAGATTAGATTTCTTCTTGAAGTAATATGTCTTCAAACATCGAATATTTCTCGATTTACATATCACATTTTGAGTTAAACTAATTTGAATAGCATAATGTTTTTGCTTTTCATTTCCCAATAAAATCGATTTAGTTTTATCGACCCAGGTTACTCCTGTTCTGAACTATTTGAGTAAATGTAAGTGGTCAATGGTAGAGCGGAAGGAATTACATGTTTTGTAAAACAAAATTGGCAGCCATTGGTGTTGGGAAAAAGGCAAACAATTAAAATTAATATTTTTGGATTTGTGAGATAACAGATTGATTTTTCACTTTAACATACGAGGAATAGAAGTCGGTGAGCGGTAACCGCTGTACCATTCTTACGAAAATGTTTGTTTTATTCCAGGTTTTATAGTTTTTTAAGAGGTACGATGTACGACAGCAATGTACCTCGTACGTAAGATACGAGGAATAGGAATCGGTGAGCGGTAACCACTGTACCATTCTTACGAAAATGTTTGTTTTATTCCAGGTTTTAACGTTTTTTAAGAGGTACGATGTACGCTAGCAATGTACCTCGTACGTAAGATACGAGGAATAGGAATCGGTGAGCGGTAACCACTGTACCATTCTTACGAAAATGTTTGTTTTATTCCAGGTTTTAAAGTTTTTAAGAGGTTCGTTGTACGCTAGCAATGTACCTCGTACGCACGTTAAAGTAGAACAACTTTAATCTTGTACATTTCTTCTATTAGGAAAAAATTTGTTAGTTGTTTTTCCTTTGATGTTGAACTGAGATACGGAAACGTGCAAAATCATTTGGAATATGAGTTAGTTCGCAAAGATCTGATCTAAATAGTTTTATTGTCTATATTATTGAGCACAAAATAGCTATAAGATTTTTTAAGGATCGTGTGTTGGAGACAGTAAAAGAATTTTAGACTTTATTAAGATGCCAGGATTTAATATTGGCCTGCGGCCACACTGCCAGTCTATAACAGTGCGTTAGGTTGTAACTTTCACAAAATCCGGCTTGAGGGTCAGCAAACTGTCAGGAGCATGCGCCTTACCGTGCCGGCATTCCATGGAGACCAGCGCCATTTCTCCGACTGTTTGACGTCTGTTCCAAGGGTCCTAATACCAAACTTGGAATCTTTTACAAACAATTTAATGAAGTAAAAGTTTGAATTTTTGCAGTTATCATGTTTTACTACCGAATGGCTCATGTGTGGTGAATGTCCAATCACTGCATATACCATCCATAGAACCATTTTCCAAGATATTAAGATCAAGAAAAAGTAATCATTACTTTTACTGTTATGCAGACAATACTAACTTACGAAGCAGCTTTCATGATCAGAGGGATGTACAAATCTTAAAAATTACTTCATAGAAAATTGTTGTGTTCTTTATAAATATCTTAGTATGAAGAGAAAGGGGGGGGGAGAGGAATACTTCTAACATAACCAGAATTCGATGAATGGTTTGTACAAGTTGCTTTTTATGACCATTGTTGTACGTTTAGTTTTATTTAAATTTGTTAACACCCTCATAAAAGGTTACTAGTAAAAAGAATTTAAATACATCCAGGCTCAAAAACTTTTTATATAATGTATAATAATATACATACTTTTTGGACGTTTTTCTAATGTCAATCATAATAAATTACTAAAGGAAGACGAGAACGGGCTTTGTAGCGGTGTCGCCTCGAAACGAACGTGCCGGTTGCCCCCTCCTCTCAGTCTATCTATTTCCTGCAAAGTTAATTACTTCTTTATTATCTTCTGTTAACATTTATTATTTAAGTCAAATGGAATTATATCAGAGTTATTCTTATCTATCCACCCGGTGGACATTACAAGAATTATCCTGTACTGCGGAACCCTTGGGATAAATTTCATTATAATTAAAATAAGATGATTGGGGACGAATGTCTGACCTTATCCAAATTTCGTACTAAATAACTGACTTCTAGAAAATTCAAAGGTTGTTAACTTATATTAAATCACATATTTACAGAATTTATTTAAATCAGTTTTATCCTTTTATAACCTAGGGATCAGCCGGCGATGCCTTGGTCCCGATTAACGGTGGTATACTTCAGTTATAATATTTATAATTACCAAAATAAATAATTTTCGAATACACATTTATTTCTTTTTTTTTTCTCCCTATATCTATATTTTCGTCTGATCAAACAAATATACGTGTTAGATAGGTGCGAACGTTTATTCATATTTTATTTGCTAAAGTTGACCAATATCATAAATAAAGCTCCTTTCTTCGTTTTGATTCACTAACCTTAAAAAGAATAAAAGACTGTTAAATAATTTGTTTTATGTTAAATTTACTTTTGTGCCTTAAGAGTGCTAACATCGCTGGAAATCGATATGATATCGTTGGTTCCATTACTTTGAGCTAGTAAGGAAATATCTGATCTGATTTATTTATTTTTTAAATTATTGAGCTCACAATAGTTTTAACATTTTTAAAGATCGTGTGTTGGAGATTATAAGAGAATTTTAGACTTTATTAAGATGCGAGGATTTGATATTGGCCAGCGGCCGCTCTGCCAGTCTATAACAGTGCGTTAGGTTATATCATTGTTGATTTGCCATGGATGGGACTGGTAAGTGATTATTAGTTGTTTTCTTTGGCTTGAATAATATTTGTTAATAACTGTCCTCGCTATGTAATGGGGCACACAAATTATGGACCAATTTGAAAAGGTTCACTTCCTTTAATTTGTAATAATAATGTTATTGAATAGTGTAGTGAACTCATCTATTTTATATTATTTTAATGTTTCCTGAATAGTAACTAACATATATTGTTTGTAACTAAAATAATTGAAACAGCTATGACTTCTATTCTATTTGAGTACAAATTAGATCCATCAACCAATATTCTGCAAGTCTTTTCACTCTAATATTGCATTTAGAATTAAAGATGAAACTGAGGACTTTTATAGTAAAATATCTATTATTTGGTTGAGACCTAAAACTTTTATTGTTTTGGATTTTTCACAAGAGTTCTACTAAAGGCTTTTTACAGTATATTTTTGTGCATAACATTTTCATTTAGTTTTCTCCTACATTTGTTTTAAAAAATTCCTTCTATTCTCTTTGATGATGAAATGAAATGTTTTGATCATTTGTAACAGTGACTGATCATTAAAATGATAATGAATTATAATTCTTTAGTTTTTTATTATATGTATTTTTTTTTAATATTTTCAATTTAATCTTTTTACAAATATCTATTCAGTATTCAGCAAACTTCTCTCCTTACTCTCCAAAAATCAAAGAAACAAACATTTATACTTGTTGAATAGGAGGGCATTCAGTTTCAACTTAATTAATTTAATTAATAAATCTCCTATCATACAAATTGTTTTTCTATTCTTATTTTTCCAGGTATGGATAGCTTGGAGATTTCAGTAAAAGAAGAAGTTACAGATGAAACTTGACCTTATGGTACATTTTATTTTTTAGTTCAATGTTATCTATTGTCATCTGATTTTTTTAGTTTTATATCATTGATTCTTGAAGCTTTTTAGTGGGTCGTTTGTTAATTGCCTATTAAATTGTAATAATAGCTTAGTATATTACTGTGAATTAGTAATCACTCATTTTCACAGAAAAGTTTTACTCGGTTACTCCTGTATGTTTAGCTGAGTTTAACTTTTTTAGAAGTAACTTTTATTACTACTAAGTACTATTTAACCATTGGAAAATTGGTCTATTTAATTAAATATCTAATCGTAAATACTTTTTATATGAACTTACTCTTTCAGGTAAAAGTAACTTAGACATATTTATTAAAAAAAAAAATGATGAACGAAACTGTCCTCTCAGGTCCATCTACTAGTAAGTTTTTTTTTCCTAGTTTAAATGTTATATATTATCAACTAATCCTTAATATTTTATGTTATTGATTTCTGAAGTTTCTATTGATGATAGTAGATAAATTTTATGGAGTATGAGAAATATTGTTTTTTTTAACTATTCTAATTAGTTGTATTAAATAGCTCTGGTCTTGTATCTGCCTGTGAGATATGAGAACAAACCTCATCAGGTGGGTAGAGTGGAAAGGAAAAAAGTAATTTTATGAAAAATACATCCCTTTCCTTATAGAAAAATTCTGCGAGATGTTCAGGGAGAGAGAAAGTTCACCGTGAGAAGCCTCTGGTTTGGATCTTGCGATATTGGAACAATATCAAATAGAACAAGGAGCTTTTTGGAAGACCTAGATAGGGGATATAGTGATCTTGAGGGAAAATATTATTTTGGACTCCCTGGGTATCATACATCATCACTTGCATGGGGATTAACTCAGATAATATACATTTGTGTTTTTATTAACCTATTTATTTGTGTGTTGTAACTTATTTATTCATTTATATGTTTTTAAATTAATTTAATTTTTTTTTAGTAAACTGTTCTGCTGCTGCGATTGTTTTGTTTCTGCATTATTTATATGTTGTTATCTATTGATGATATCTGTTAATTTGCTTAATTGACCAAAAGGTTTTTGCGGATCTATGGAGAGGAGAGTTATGGAAGAGTGAAACATGGAGAATAATGTATTTGACGAATTGGTAAAATTTTATATGGCTTTGTGTGAGGAAAAAACCAATATATGTATATAGGGAAAAAGAAAATTTTATTTAAAGTGTATTGTATTTAGTTTATTGATAATTATTGTTTGAAAATTGGAAAATGTTAATGTATTGTAGTGTATATATGTCCAATATTGGATTGATGGTTACGGTGTGTGCCTACTTACGGTGGGTACCAAAACCTAATTTATTAGTATGATAAGTATTTATCAATAATCAAAACTATGTTAGTTTTCTTATCATAAATTTGTGTTTATGTATTTGTTACTCTAGAAAAAACTTAACTACTTTTTTTTGTTAAAACATTCATTTTTATAATTAACACCTTTTTATATTTTAATACTTATCAGTGATATAAGAAATTAAATTATGGTATAAAGGTGACACCATAAGTTATTGAAACTCTTTTAATTGTTAATTAATATATTGTGTATGAATTGTGCCTTCCACATAATACTAGACGTTACTGCACTTTTGTCTGGCTTATTTTTAGTGTACTGTATGTATAAATTAATTGTATTAAAAAAAAAAGTATGGCAGAAAAAAATCTATTAGATTATTTACAGATGGTTGTAGTGGTGGCTGAAAGAAAGCATCTATAAATATAGTGTGTTAATGAATTTGGATTAGGAGTCTATGGATTTTGATGATGTGAATCTTATAGAAGGAAGTTGACTTGCTCCATGCTTTTCTATTCTTCCCTTTTGCATTCATCTATTTCCCCTCTATTGCCTACATTATGGTGGGGCCCTACAAACTGCCTACCTAAATTGCTCCAGGTGATTTATTTGAAGATACAGGTTGTCCCAGGTAGTCTGAAATTTACTGAAAAAAAATATTATATAAAATTATACCTATGTAAGAGTTTTGAAAATAAAAGAAAAGGTAACCTTGCATCATGAACACCATCATTTATAATTACTTAAGATAGCTTAGATTAATTTAAAAATAAGAAAAAAAATAAACTATGTTTGTGCAACTGCCAGAAATTATGTTGAGCAAGCATCTCTCAACCCTAACAATTCCCAATCTCAAGAGGGGATGAAAACTAAGTAACAACTTACTTAGGGAAACTTATCCACTCCTTGCCTGTGAAATTCATAACTTTATGAATTATAAAGAACCTTTTTGTGAGATCATCTTATTTAAACATTCAGTTAAATTACATTAACTAAGTGATTTCCTTTTCTACTGGAAGAGGATAAAATAAGGGGACTATTGACCTAACTGCTCAAGTAAGGTAACTACTAAAGGGGTATGCAAGTAGTGAGAGTATGGGCAAGCTGGGACACTTCCGTGGGCAGCCAATCAGAAGCCAGCATTTTGATGGCGTCACACATGGCGGGAGATTTGAATTCAAATATTCGGCTCAACCCGCCCGTAACCACCCACGTGGTCTGTCATGTGACCAGTCACGTAATCATTAGGCAGCCAATCGCAGGCTAGTATTTGGTAACGTGACTCCCTGGCGGGGGATTTAAATTTAGTTCGACATAGCCTTAACCACTCACGTAATCATAAGGCCACGCCCTCTTTTAAGTCACGTGACTGCCACCAGGGGCTGAGTCTACTGACCGCCATTTTGTTTTTATACTGTTTGAGAGGCTTATTAGTTTTGGGAAGAGGCTGAGTCTATCCGGCCGCCATTTTGTTTTTATCGTCGCCATTTTTATGATGAGGGTCTCGCGGCCTATTTCTTTTTGTTCACAGCCATATTGGCCACGTAACTTATGGAATTGTCAGAGGCTGAGTCTACCCGGGCGCCATTTTTTTTTATTGCCGCCATTTTATTACGAGGATCTCGTGTCCTTTTTCTTTTCGTTCACCGCAATATTGGCAGGGGCTAGGTCTACTCGGCCGCCATTTTGGTTTTGACAGCCACCATTTTATTATGAGTGTCTCGCGTCCTTTTTCTTTTCGTTCACCGCCATATTGGCAGGGGGTGTGTCTAACCGGACGCCATTTTGTTTTTTATTGTTGCTATTTTTATTATAAGGGTCTCGCGACCTTTTTCTTTTCGTTCACCGCAATATTGGCAGGGGCTAGGTCTACTCGGCCGCCATTTTGGTTTTGATAGCCACCATTTTATTATGAGTGTCTCGTGTCCTTTTTCTTTTCGTTCACCGCCATATTGGCCGGGACTGAGTCTACCCGGCCGCCATTTTGTTTTTGATAGCCACCATTTTATTATGAGGGTCTCTCGTCCTTTTTCTTTTGGCTCACCGCCATATTGGTAGGGACTGAGTCTACCCGGACGCCATTTTGTTATTTTGTTATTGTTATTGTTGCTATTTTTATTATAAGGGTCTCGCGACCTTTTTCTTTTCGTTCAGCGCTTTATTGTGAGGCTGAGTCTACCCGGGCACCATTTTCTTTTTTGATCGCCGACATTGCATTATGAGGGTCTCGCGTTACCCCCATCACCTATTGATGGATCAGTTACCCACTTTTATACTACAATCAGTGGCTGAGTGTGCCCGACCACCATTTTTTTTTATGACGTTTGAGAGGCTTAAGGGTTTGGCAGAGGCTGAGTGTACCCGGCCGCCATTTTCTGTCTTGATCGCCATCATTTTATAATGTGGGTCTCGCGACCTGTTTCTTTTCGTTCAGCGCTATATTGTGAGCCTGAGTTTTCCGTCCGACATTTTGTTTATTAATCTCCATAATTTTTTATGAGGGTCTTGCGACCTGTTTCTTTTCGTTTAGCGCCATATTGACCACGTGACTTATGGAATTGGCAGAGGATGAGTGTACCCGGACGCCATTTTGAGTGTGACCAGTGACGTAAGTTCTGCTCTCTAACGAATAATACTCGTATAGATACGAAAAATACCTACATACATTTAATCATGCATGGAATAAGCTAACGGAAATAAATAATAAATTGGAGTTAGTAAATAGAATTAAGATAGTTCAGGAAGGCTGCATAAGGATCAGAATTAGGAAAACCAATAACAAGATACGAAAGATTAGCAAGTCAGGTAATTATATTAGCTGATAATAATGGCGTCAAATATCCAACTTCCATGTGTAATGAACTATTGCTTCAAAGTTTCTTTGCTTCTACCGGAAGAATTAACAGATAGGAGAGGATTAACTAGCCCTGTATCAGTGTTTATGATTTAATAATACCAGTATACTTAGTTCAAACTCAAATTGTAGTTATTAGTAATATTGGTTATATTATAAAAAGTGGTTACCTAGCCTTTCGATGGGTGTGGTGTGAACAAAATAAAACGACGTCCAGGCACACTTAGCCCCTCTGAAAATCCACATAAAATGGCGTCCAGGCACACTTAGCCCTTACGAAAATCAACACATATTTGAAACA
>NW_027105670.1:32204-33485 GCF_000696795.3 Halyomorpha halys | reverse complement strand
TGGAGATTAATAAACAAAATGGCGGACGGACACACTCAGCCACTGGTTGTAGTATAAAAGTAGGTACCTGATCCATCAATAAGTGGTGGGGGTAACGCGATATCCTCATAATGCAATGGCGGCCATCAAAAAAGAAAATGGCGGCCGGGTACACTCAGCCTCATAATATGGCGCTGAACGAAAAGAAAAAGGTCGCAAAACCCTCATAATAAAAATAGCTACAATCAAAAAACAAAATGGCGGCTGGGCACACTCAGGCCCTGCCAATATGGCGCTGAACGAAAAGAAACAGGTCGCAGGACCCTCATAATAAAATGGTGGCTATCAAAAACAAAATGGCGGCCGGGTACACTCAGCCTCTGCCAATTCCACAAGTCACGAGATCAAAATGGTAGCGACGAAAAGAAAAAGGCCGCGAGACCCTCATAATAAAAGGATGGCGATCAAAAAAGAAAATGGCGGTCGGGCTAAAATTATCCTCTGCCAATTCCATAAGTCAAGTGATCAATATGGTGGAGACGAAAGGAAAAAGGCCGCGAGACCCTCATAATAAAAAATGGTGACGACATAAAAACAAAATGGCGTCCGGGTAGACTCAGGCTCACAATATAGCGCTGAACGAAAAGAAACAGGTCGCGAGACCCACATAATAAAATGATGGCGATCAAGACAGAAAATGGCGGCCAAGTACACTCAGCCTCTGCCAAACCCTTAAGCCTCTCAAACGTCATAAAAACAAAAATGGTGGTCGGGCACACTCAGCCACTGATTGTAGTATAAAAGTGGGTAACTGATTCATCAATAGGTGGTGGGGGTAACGCGAGACCCTCATAATGCAATGGCGGCGATCAAAAAAGAAAATGGTGGCCGGGTAGACTCAGCCTCACAATAAAGCCCTGAACGAAAAGAAAAAGGTCGCGAGACCCTTATAATAAAAATAGCAACAATAAAAAACAAAATGGCATCCGGGTAGACTCAGCCTCACAATAAAGCGCTGAACGAAAAGAAAAAGGACGCGAGACTCACATAATAAAATGGTGGCTATAAAAAAACAAAAGTGGTGGCTGGGTAGTACAGCCTCTTCCAAAACTAATAAGCCTCTCAAACAGCATGAAAGCAAAATGGCGGCCGGGTAGACTCAGTCCCTACCAATATGGTGGTGAACGAAAAGAAAAAGGACGCGAGACCCTCATAATAAAATGGTTGTTATCAAAAACAAAATGGCGGCCGGGTAGACTCAGTCCCTGCCAATATGGCGGTGAACGAAAAGAAAAAGGACGC
>NW_027105670.1:27877-30434 GCF_000696795.3 Halyomorpha halys | reverse complement strand
GAATATTTGAATTCAAATCTCCCGCCATGTGTGACGTCATCAAATTGCTGGCTTCTGATTGGCTGCCCACGGAAGTGTCCCAGATCGCCTATACTCTCACTACTTATGCACCATCAAAGTGGTGGTGTCACCATTTCTACCAGGAAATGTTGATACTTGAACTATGCGCCTTTGTCCTACAAGTGGCTGCTTCTTCAGTAAGATAAGTTGGTTCCCAAGCATAGGGCTCTTGTTGGTCCATTTCTGCTGCAGGGTGCGAAGGTACTTCCTTTCGCTGTCTATACTATAATTATCCAAGTTGAAGTTTCAATTACCCTCCACTTCAAGATAAGGAATGGCGATGTGGAAGCCTGCGACCAGGGTGTAAAAAGTTGAACTTCAGGCATCTTTGGTGAGGCGGTGGAAAGGACAGGACAAGTCTATCTTTACCAGAACAGTGGCTAATTTCTTAAACATGAACGGTTAGCTCCCCACAGAGCTTGCCAATAATCGTTTCACTGATTTGATTCCTGCCTCTGAAATACCTCTTCAAATTATGAACTTCCATTCAATCCCTTTCGATCCAGGTTATTGGTAACCAGTGTCTGATTCTTCAGCTGGAGTCTTTACACATCCTTCAAAAACTTCGAAGAATCACGAAGATTGTTCCGTGGTCGAAGCATGTTGTACCTGGTGTGATATATCTTGAAATGAAGCGGTCCAGGTTAGGTAGAAAGACTGTTGTGGTCAAGGTACTTACCAGATCTAGATCGAGGGCTTTGCTAGACATGCATATGAAGGGGCACAGAATGCGACTTCATATGAATGAAGGCAACAGTGTACCTAATTGCGAGATTAGTTTGTCGGCTTTCGCTGGAATTTTGGCTCTGGTAAAAATATCATCCACGTACACGTTTTAATGCGAGGTAAAAGTCCCAGCTTTCATCCTCCACCATGGAGAGCCTGGTAAGCTCTTGATATGACTCCATAAGCAATTGTCTTAAGGTCAAACTCCAGAATCGCTTCTGTGGTAGTGCACCACAGTATGTGTTGGTATTTCCGATCATCGTTATGCCTAATTATCTGTCCGTATATCTTCACAATGTTAGCCCATACGCGACTGCGTATATGCGAAACTAAATCAAAATGCTTCCTCTCTTTCTTATATTTCCAAACCACTTCAACTGCTTCTTATCTAGAATTTCAGTTAGTGGTTTCCTGAAGTGTTCCCTTCTTGTTCGGCCGGCTACTTTTTTGAGATATTCCATTTCAGTGCTGTGATTCTTTTCCTGTATCTGTCGGGAATAACCCAGCTCTCACTTCCGTATAATAGGGTGGGAAGGTAAATTGCATTAAAAATGTAAAGTTTTACTTTTCTGTCAACTCCTCACATCCCAACAACTGTATTGTAGATCTGGTAATAAATGGTATTTGCTTTTTTAATCCTGTTGGATATTTCTGGTTTAATTTTACCTTATCTGCTAATAACTGTACCTAGGTACGTGTAATGTGCTGCCCCTATGATTCGTCCTCTGCAATGTCCCCGTGGTACGGCATCATCTCTGCAGATATCTCTTCCTTCTTTCCCTTAAGTTTCTTTATGTTCCATGTAGCCAGTCGTATTTCCTATTGAGTGCCACGTCGTAACCATTGATTTCCATCAACTCAGAGGGACGAACTCCCTAGCGGGCAGGTTCCGCCGAGAATGCCCAGAACGCAACAAATCATATAAGCTATGACGGGTTGAATAAGAGTTGGCGTCGAATACGACTGTAAGTTTGGAGTTGCTCAGTTACTCTAGCCTTACTCCGTGGTGAGCTATTATTTAAGAGAAACGGGTGATCACAGATAGAATTGGTCAATCATTGTGGGTTCCTCAAGGTCGCAGTATGCTTTTAGTCTTCAATAATACTTTTGGAAGCCAGCTAGGAGCGTGCTGTGTGGTTGAGCTGTTCTTGCTTCACGCTTTCGAATCGACAACAGTGCACAACTGGCTTTTCTTGTTCCCTTCTTCATTGAGCCGTAAAGCTCGAGCCAAGAGTCATCAGGAGTGTATCCTTATCACCAATCGTTACAGTGAGCTCTTCATGCTCAATCCAGGTCTCCCAAAACACAGCCTAGAGTCACTTAGCTTCTATCAACCTCGCTTCGAATCCATTACCGACCTCGCATATGCCTTTCCAAGACAGTGGCGTGAGAAGTAATCCTCTCTTCCGAAGAACCGGTCTCAGCGTTATCTTCAATAGTGAAAGCAAGGAGTCCTTCGAACAGAGGGAGGGGGAAAATAATTATGAAAACGAGAGATGTAGGAATGTAAAGGAATAAAATTATAAGAAAGTTTAACCTATGAAAGAGCTTATCCTTATGAAAATTATGATTATAAGTTTTTTACTGTATTACTGAATTTAAGATTCATTCGAAGTTATGAATTGTTAACAACATATTATCCTTCGAATTTAAGAAATAAGGTTTTAATGAATCTTAATTGAATTGAACACGGTATGAATATATAATTAAGCGCTATATTATAGTAAGGAATATAGAGACTAATTTTGATATTAAATTGTAACTACATATA